>NC_142928.1:129463650-129603650 GCF_046866305.1 Octopus bimaculoides
GGGAGTGGCCATGGGGACGAGAATGGGCCCCAACTACGCGAACCTCTTCGTTGGTTATATTGAGGCCCAAATATTCTCCAGTTTCACTGGTCCTACTCCCGAACCATACGGTCGGTATATCGACGACTGTATCGGTGCCACATCACTCTCCCGCGAACATCTTGACTCGTTCTTCTCTTTCGTTCAGTCTTTCCATCCTGCCCTCCACTTCTCCTGTACTGTCTCTGACACCTCTGTCCCCTTTCTCGACATTTCGGTCAGCATCCTCCACTCCGCCCTTAGCACCTCCATCCACTACAAACACAGACTCACACTCCTATCTCAACTTCTCCTCCTCCCACCCTAGACACACAAAACTTTCCATCCCCTATTCCCAATTCCTCCGTCTACGCAGACTTTGTAGCGACAGCCATGACTTTGAAACTCAGTCTCAACTCATGGCTCACCACTTTAGCCTGCGAGGATATCCACCCACCACCATCCACACCGCCCTTGCCAGAGCACGTTCTGTGGACCGTGCATCTGCTCTCTCCCCCCGAACTCGCCCTGCCGTTTCCCGCCTCCCTTTTCCCCTCACCTACCATCCCGCCTCCCTTTTCCCCTCACCTACCATCCCTCCACCCTACCCCTCCAACGCTCCATTCTCCGAGCTTTTCGGCGCCGCCAGTCCGACCCCTCCACCTCCCACATCTTCCCTAATCGACCCCTCCCCTCCTTCAAACGAGCCCACAACCTCTTGGTCCACAGCTTCTTCCCCAACCCAACCTCCCAACCTGGCTCGTTCCCCTGCTCCCTCTCACGCTGCCGCACTTGCCCTTACCTCTCCAACACCACCCTCCTCACCAGCACCCATCACCGACCCTATCACATCACCGACTCCTTCACCTGCACTTCTACCAACCTCATCTATTGCCTCTCCTGCTCTCTGCCATTCTCGGTACATCGGACAAACGGGGCGCCGCCTGGCCGACCGATTCGCGGAACACCTCCGAGACATCAACGTTGGCAATGACACCCCGGTGTCATGCCACTTCCGCTCTGCCGGCCACTCCTTGCAGCAACACCTGTCTGTGTTTGGATTGTCCATGCACAGGGGCCATCCGGACTCCCGTTTGCGCCGTGAACAGGGATTGGTCTTCTCTCTCCGCTCCTTTGCGCCACATGGGCTCAACTCCCCTCCTCTCTTCATCTAACCCCCTCCTCCTGTCTCTCTCCCCCACCCTCCCTCCTACCACCCATCTCTCCCCCTCCCCACCTCCCCTCCTGCTCCGACTCCTACTTCTTTGTACGTCTCTTCACCTCTCTTCACTCCTACTTCTCTTCCTACTTCTCTTCACTCCTACTTCTCTTCACTCCAACTTCTCTTCCTACTTCTCTTCACTCCCACTTCTCTTCACCCCTACTCTTTCTCTCCTCTCTCTTACTCTCTCTCACTCTCTTCTCTCGTACTCCCCCTCTCTCACTCTTACTCTCTACACTCTTACTCTCTTACTCTCTCACCTTTACTCTCTCACCTTTACTCTCTCACTCGCTTCTCTCTTTTCCTCTCTCTCACTCTCTCTCACTATTACTCTCTACATTCTTACTCTCTTACTCTCTCACCCTTACTCTCTCACTCTCTTCTCTCTCACTCTCTTCTCTCTCACTCTCTTCTCTCTCACTCTCTTCTCTCTCACTCTCTTCTCTCTCACTCTCTTCTCTCTCACTCTCTTCTCTCTCACTCTCTTCTCTCTCACTCTCTTCTCTCTCACTCTCTTCTCTCTCACTCTCTTCTCTCTCACTCTCTTCTCTCTCACTCTCTTCTCTCTCACTCTCTTCTCTCTCACTCTCTTCTCTCTCACTCTCTTTCTCTTCCTCTCTTTCTCCCCCCATACCCACCTTCCCCCTCTCTCTCCCCCATACCCACCTTCCCCCTCTCTCAATCCACCTTCCCTCTCTTATACCCACCCTCTCTCCTCTCTTCCTCTCTTTCTCTCCCCTCCCATACCCATCTTCCCCCCTCTCTTACATCCACCTTCCCCTTCCCCCTTCATCGCCAACACCCCCTCATAAGCTCATCCCACCACACCCCAACAGACTCCTACTCTTCCTTCCCACTCCACCCCATCCAATTCCTTACACCCACCCCCACCCCCTACCCACATACCCTACCCTACCCACAGACCCCCTACCTCTACCCCACCCTCAGCCTAACCCACACTCCACCCATGCCTTCCCCACCTCCCAACACCCTCACATCACACCACACCAATACCCTCGCATCACACCACGCACACACTACAACTGACCAACTGCTTTCTCCCTTCCCCATTTTCACACTACATACGTCAAGATCACCAGCATTCTATCTCCCACACACAGCCCCTCGTTCTTCGATCACCGTTTGTTATCTCCCCCTTTTCTTAGCTCTCCTGAAAAAAGAATTTCTAACTTCCGGTCAGCCATTGTTATGATCAGCCATTATTATGATTGACCGTTGACTGGACACTATTCAATTTCTTTTTCTCCGTGTTTTTCTCCTTGTCTCCGTATTCTTTCTGTTGAAGAGCGTAGCTCGAAACGTCAAAGACTTTCCGTATTCCCGAGCGTCATACTAATACATCTTTTGTTATTTACACCACCTGTCCTCGTCTGTTGTTGTTTTTTCGTATATTCTCCCATATATCTATATATATATATATATATACACATATGCATACACAAGGGAAAAAAATTAAAAATGGTTTATACTTAATTGCCAAAGGATTTAGTTGATAATATAACACAACTAGCAATTATTTCAAAACAAAATGGGAATTTTTTATGAATATTATTACCAAAAGCATCGTTTGCAAAGGTGACGATTAATTTGACGATTAATAACCCGATTAAGTTATTAATGATATAGAATATAAGTGTATCTAGCGGCAGAACGCAATCATATTCAGACAAACAGCTAATTACTTCATTTTGGCGATTATTAAGAATTATCTCTTGACACAGAAATGGCATTGTTAGTTTCTATTGTTAGTTTCTATCAGAAGTCTGAATATTTCCATGTTATTTTCCCCTGTATGTTTTTCTGCCATTGTTGCAATGTTGTACTTTATTAAAAAAAACTTGTTTATATTATATAACTTATTCAACTCTGCATATTTATTTTATAGACTCTCTTGTTAAAAGTATAAAAAGCAAAAATACATTCTTATGAATATTTAACGGACCTGAATTATATGCGTTATAACATAAAATTTAATTTTGATTTTCTTTCGAGCAAACGAGTGAAACTTGGGTAGATAAAAATAAGCATTTTAATTAATATCCAATAAAATATGACAAATGCTTCAAGATTTCCCCCTTAACACACACTCACAGTAAACCTCTAGATTTAATTGTTTTCCCCTCCTTTCACTAACTCTGTGTGTGTGTGTGTGTGTGTGTGTGTGTGTGTGTGTTGGGGGGGGTACTCTTTTTGTTTGTTGTTCGAAGTATAAACATAACAGCACTCAGTCTTAAGAATACTTAGTTGGGCATGTCTTAATAATCATAGTTTGTAATTTTGTACATGCTACTAACAAATAGTTGCATTACTTTTCTAAATTAGTGCCGGTATGGTTGCGCAGTTAAGTTGCTCGCCTTGTAACTTCTTGGTTTCGTGTTCAATCTTATTGCACGACATCTTGGGCAAGTATCTTCTACTACTTTAACCCTTGGCCGAACTTGTAAATAAATTTGGTAGACGGAAACTATATGGAATTCCGTCATATATATGTGTATGTATGTACGTCTTTCTATTTTTGTTTGTCCCTACCACCCCTTGGGTACCTATGTTGGTTTGTTTACATCACCGTAAGTTAGCGGTCCGGCAAAAGAAATCGAGAGAATAAATATTGGACAACAAAATAAGACACTGGGTTCGATTTTTCTTTTCAGCGTTAAGACCCCCATTGGATTTGCAAGCCTTCTCACATACACCACATTCAAACGTGTGCACAGAAATATAGTCAGAATAGTTGGTTGAAGTTTGTTTTCCATGGGTTCGCAGGTGAGATCTGAGATTTTTTTTATATACCTATATATATATATATATATATATATATATATATATATATATATATATTATCATGAGGGAGGCCGGTTTATGGGGTTACCTTGGGTTTCCAGTCGGTCTTCGCCATGCGGCATATTGTCAAACCTCAGACTTGTTGGCCTAAGACGTCTTCAAAATATGGAGGGGGAAATGTCATTTACCCCACCATATTTGAAGAGGTCTTAGGCCAACAGGTTTGGGGTCTGACGATATGCCGTAAGACTAAGCACCTTGTGGATGGGAGAGCCAGGGTAACCCCATCAACCGACCTCCACCATTATAATATTAACTACTTAGAGTGTGCTTCTCTGGTTTTATGCTTTTCTATTAGACTGTCCCAAAAATAATGGCCGATTTCAGAAACAATTATATTCTGGAAAAATTAACATCAGAAATGTTTTGATTAGTCAAAGTATGAGCCGTGAACATCTATGCACCTCAGCCATCGATTAACGAGATCATTTATGCCTCATTGATAGAAACTTATTGGCTTCACTATTTTCCTCTCGTTGTGGTCTAACGACCCTCCATGTTTGTTTTCGTTCAGTTTCCTTGTATGTCTCCACTGTCATGTTTTTGTACCCAACTTTGACCCTCCATAAATCCTAAATTTCATTTTAGAATTTATGGGATCAACTGTCTTTGAAAACTCATATTGTCGTTGAATTCTCGAAATAGGGAGTAGATAGACAGCCGGCAACTGATGAAGGGTCCTTTCTCTGTGTTTACTTGTCCTGTTTTCCATTTTTCTCATTGTTTACGTATTTCCTGTTGTTTGCACAGTTGTACAGTTGGTGACGGCCTGTACTCATATATATATATATATATATATATATATATATATATATATATATATATATATATATATATATATACATATATATATACTATATATATACTATATATTATTTACTATCTATTATTTAATTTAACGCCATACAGCCATTTCCAAGAATATATATACATACATATATATATACATATATATATATATATATATATATATATATATATATATATATATATATATATATATATACATACATACATACATATATATATATATATATATATATATATATATATATATAAGCATAAATATATGCATACAAATGTATATGTACATATATGAATAGATAGATACATAGATAGATAGAGTGCTGATCTTGTTTGGATGTGCCATTTTTATGTCTTATTGTTCCTCTTAACGACCATCTTAGTCAGTGACTGACTACTTATTTAGCTCCTTTTCTTTCAGGCATAAATGTCACTTGAATGTCCCAGTAACATCACTTACTTCTACATCGTTAAATATCAAGCCACTATTGAGAAACATAGAAAAGAATATGGAGGTAGAGAGTTATTTAAGAGATGTCGAAAAATGTAATGCTTAACCATGTCTTAGTCTTTTGCTGTATTTTTTCCCCTCTGCAGAAAAGATTGAATGTTTTAAACACTGTATCCATGCGTATGAGTTCCTATGTGGTCGTTCAGTTTGTTAGAAATAATAGCAAATTTGATTCAAATCATTCCGTCTATAAAAATGTCACTTTGAAATAATTTAGATTTGGAATGTAATATTCATGAGAAAATAAATGGGGTGAACATGGCTTGAAAGTTTTTGAACCTAGATCTGCTGACTTCTGGTTAAACAATCAAATCAGTGGTTCTCGACGGGGAGGGAGGACATATGGCCCTTAAGGGTCAATATAAGATATTTTTGTTAAAATTTATATGCAATAAATTGGATATACTTCCACAATGGAAAAAAATATTTTAACAGTTCTTTTATAGAATTCTTTTATCTTTTACTTGTTTCATTCATTAGACTGGAAACTGAATATGTCGACTCCCCTCCTCTCCTCTCGTTATTGATGTTGTATCATCCCAGCCCCGACACTCACTAATATGTCCAGTCTGTATTCTCTAGAGGTTGGTGTTCTGGAGAACTGTCCTTGCACGTTGTGCTTGCAGTCCTGATTATAGAACAGTTTAAGTGGAATGCTAGCGACATCAATCACAGCTATTTAGAAGTACTTGGAAGTCTACAAATACTATAGTTTGAGATGCTTCCATCAACATCCTCTTTAATTTCTCCATCAACAAAAAAAAAAAAAGGTAGCAACATGTAGTCATTTATGCTCGAGATTCAAATGATGCAGAATTAGCAAAACTTATTAAATTCTCCGTGACTTATAAAATAGGTACCGGGTATATTAGCCTCCATTCAGCAGATTGTCTAGCAAAGTTCAGCATGAATATCATTGTTAATTGGGTCCGAAATGGATTGATTTTTTTTGTGTACATGTCAAATCGAATCTCTCTACGGAACACAAAAGCAAATAGCGACTGCTCGTTTACACTTATCATGGAAATGGACCTTTCATTCCCTCTACAAGCTTGGTATCTTGGCACAAAAACGGCCTAAATACAAAACGTTCTGTCACTAACAATACAAATTTTCTGGGTAGCTATATATATGACAGAGTGTTAGATTATTCAGTCTTGCACGTTTATGGTTCGTTGTAATAACGAGATTATTTATAAATATATTTGAGGTATTGCCACTATATACAAACTAGAGTGCAGTCAGGCCAAGAAATCATTTGTGCAATTTAGAGATGAATGTATATTCCCAAATCAAAATACTTACCGATATACATATGGATGAACAACTGCACTGCTTTGAAAATAATATATAGTACTTCAAATTCAGACTTGTGTTCGGGAATGTCAAATTCGAATGATTAGATATAAGTATCAGATGTTATAAATCAGACGTAATACTATCTCATTGGTATTGAAAACAGTAATAACCTTCATGTGTGTGCCTATCTCTCTTTTCACCCCTCTCTCTCTCTCTCTTTCACCCTCTCTCTCTTTCTCCCCCCCTCTCTCTCTCTACACACACATATATATAAAAGTAAAAAGACACTGCATAAAACATTGTTTTATGTTTATTTTAACTTGAAAAAGTTTATACTTTTTATTGATGGACATTTTTATGTTTCAGGTTCTATATGTGACTGTTTAATCATGCCACGTACAAAAGAAGCCTTGAAACTGTCCAAATTTCAAAGAGGCCGTATTGTGGGTCAATCTGAAGGTGGTCTTAGCGCAAAATCCCAGAAAACCTTGGGATCCAGCTTCCTACAGTTAATAGGGTGATTGTGCAATTCACCAGAGAGGGGAAGGAGTTCACATCACCTTGCCCAGGTTGGACAAGGCCCTCTGACAGGACCCTTTTCTTTAAGTGAAGTGTGGAGGATAATCGTCATTGCAAGGCCTCTGACAGCAGAACAAGTTGATGTCAGTCCCAGGACAGCTGTCAGGTATCTTCACAAACTTGGCAACTATGGCAGAGCAGCAAGAAAGAAGCCACTTCTTCAACTAGCGAACATCAAGTGGAGAAAATATTGGGTTTATTGAGATGATGGGGTGGCCGCTAGCATTTTGGAACACTGTCATGTTTATTCTCTGATGAGTTCAGATTTGCTGTATTTTCTGACAGTGGTCGAGTGTGAGCCTGGAGACTCTGTGTTCAAGAATTTGACATGAAAAAATTGCTGCCAACAATGAAACACGGCAACTGTTCTGTGATGGTCTAGGGAGCAATTTGTAGCAATGGTCAATCAGAGCTGGTGGAGTGTGATAGAAACGTAAACTCAGATATATATGTGACCATATTGCTGAAAGGACTGCTTCTAATCTTCTCCAATGGTGAAATGATTAAAGGGAACTCTTTATTTATGGAAGATGAGACTTTTGTCACACGGTTAAAAAGACCCAAGATTTGTTGGATGAGAAGACATTAAAAAACTTCAATGGCCAAGCCAGTCACTAGATATGAACCCTATTGAATACCTCTGGGATATAATGGACAGGACACTTCGTAAAAAGAACAAGAAAGCATCTTCAAAGTCAGATCTTTTGAAATTACAACATGAAACATGGTAAGAAATTCCGCAAGAGAATATTCGTCGTCTGATCAGTAGCAAACCTAATAGGGGCTTTACGTTGAAAAATGCAAAGGACATGTCTACTAAATATTAGATATTCACATTATAATAAATAATAAATAATTTGAATGTATAATTTCATATTTAGATAAATCTTAATGATCATAAGTTAGTCTATTTACTTCTGTAATATGTGTGTGTGTGTGTGTGTGTGTGTGTGTGTGTGTGTGTGTGTGTGTGTGTGCGTGCGTGCGCGTTCGTGCGTGTGTGTGTGGATGTGTACTTATATTTTGTTTTTCGAAAACTGACACGCAGCTATAAATTTGACGGAAGAGAACCTTTGATAATGTTTCACCAGTACATGACTGGTACTTCATTTGATAGACTTTGGAAATATAATGCCAAAGTTTAGTTGTGGTTGGTTTCAACTCAGAAACGTGAAGGACCGTAACTGAATATCGCCTGACACTTTGACCTTCCCCCACAACCAATTTTAATTCATTGTGAAGTCATCTAATTCTGCTAAAATACATGTAAGATACAATGCACAACTCCCCACGTATGAAATAACATCTTTCTTCATATTATTCTTCCCAATCTTAGCTGGCGTTTTCAAGTCATTTACTACAACATTTACATGATTAATTCGTCTCAGAAACGCATTAACATCGCAAAAGATAGTTATCTCTCCTCCAAATATATACATCTATAGCCTGAAGTACGAAAAACAAAAACATCGAGAACAAATCAATGCATTTATCAGTTTTGTAGAAATTCTTGGAGAACAGTGTAAATGCTAAAAGACAAACAAATCGTCCTTTAATGTCCAGATCTCGAAAGAGCTTAAGTATCTATTGAAAAACCCTGACATTTTACATACAAACTACAGTTTTTACATATTACATACAAACTATAGTTTCTAACAAGATTCTTTTACCCCTCCTTTTCTGAAATACATCGAAACACGATTTTTTTTTATTGTATGTCATTTCTCTACTATTTCTTATTTATTTCTTGCTCTTATTTTTGTTGTTCTTTAACATCTCTTTATCATGTTGCTATAATCACAACCAAGACCGTAGCAACCAGTATTGTAGTATTGAATGATACAACGTTGCATCATTTGACTGTACCTGAGTTCTATTTTCTCTCAAGTATCTTCGCCTAAGGATTGCCTTCGGGTATAAGGCTTCGAAACGTGATATTTAAATGGATACATACATACATACATACATACATACATACATACGTGCGTTATTTCATTTGATGTTTTCAAATACTTATGTGTGTCTTATATGTGTATATGTGTGTGTGTACATATGTATACATATGTGTATACATCTAATCATATATACATATATACATGTATATGTATGTGTATATATATATATCTTAGATGGATAAATAGATAGACAGACAGACAGACAGAGAGATAGATAGTCATTTCAAATAAACAAACAATTTAAAATCAGAAAAGAAATGAAAAAAGCGAGCGTGTGTATATATTAATTTGACGCTCGGTGAAAGGAAAGAGAGTTGTTAACGTTTCGAGCATAGCTCTTCGTCGGAAACAGGAAAGTTCAAAGAGAAAGAAGGTAGAATAAAGAAAAATCACAAACAGTTCACGTGCGGTTACATTTCTGAAGTATGTGTGTGTGTGTGTGTGTGTGTGTGTGTGTGTGTGTGTGAGAGAGAGAGAGAGAGAGAGAGAGAGAGAGTATATATATATGTATATATATATATATATATATATATATATATATATATATATATATATATATATATATATATATATATATATATATATATATATATATATATATATATATATATATATATATATATATATATATATATTGCTCTCATCTCTTCTTGTGATTTTACAACTAGCTATTTTGCTTGTTGCAAATCAGTGACCGATGATCGCTTTGTTTGCAATATATCGCGGGCTGGAGCGGACTCTGGCTATCACTCTGGCGGCCATATGCTCGAAACTGAGTTAGTCTCGCGATTTCATTAGAATACACAGCATAGTTCAAGGTCAATCTGTGCTTCACTAATTGTGCTTTAACTTCGTTACTATGGCAACAGTCGAGATACTTATTGATCAGACCACACACACACACACACACACACACACACACACACACACACACACACGTATATATATATGAAGAAAGAGAGAGAAAGAGAGAGAGAGAGATGGTTGCATATATGTGTGAATATATATGTATGTATGCATTCATCTTTGCATCTATGTGGTCTTTCTTTATGAGATATATTAATTATCAAACAAGTCGTGTATATGCGGCTCAGTAAAAAACATTGCCACAGGATAGATTCAAGTCTCATTCCAGACATGTTTCAGTACTCTTACAGACATTTTAGTCATCCTGTTAAGAGACATAATTTTGCGAAACTATTGACATTTAAATGCTTTGCATAGAATTGTAATGTTTGAATCTGTATTCTTCGCACAGTTTGCCACCTATCAAGTTGCTTCTAACTAGGGCTGCCAATCTAGCTCGGTGTCGCATTCCACCACTACCACCAACACTACCTCTATGTGTTCAAAATATGCACGTGTAAACGTGTCAACGTGGGAACCTCTGCGCTTTGTGCCGACCTAGCATCTCAGATTACATTTTGCATTCTTAACACAAAAGACGCAATGGGAAAATGTAGTCTTTGCTAGAACATCAGTAATCATATATCTTAGAAATACTATTATTATAGTCATATATCATACGAGGGGGAGGGGTGAGGCGCAATGGCCCAGTAGTTAGGGAAGCGAACTCGCGGTCATATGATCACGGTTTCGATTCCCAGACTGGGTGTTGTGAGTGCTTATTGAACGAAAACACCCAAAGCTCCACGAAGCTCCGGCAAGGGGTGCTATATTCATTCATCACTCCTTCCTGTTTCTGTTGCACCTGTGTTTCAAAGGGCCAGCCTTGTCACACACTGTTACGCTGAATCTCCCCGAGAACTACGTTAAGGGTACACGTATCTGTGGAGTGCTCAGCCACCTGCACGTTAATTTCAACTGGAACCCTTATCGTCGTTTGTTTGTTTGTGTGCTGAAAGTTTCCTGGCTTTGGGCAAAAGAAAATACAGGAGGATCTATTAATTATGGTTTTATGCAACATATTCCCCTCTAAGATTCACACACTTGCTGTAGCGGTCCTTCAGTTTTCTAAGCCCTGTAAAAGAACTCGGAAGGTTGGGCCTCCAACCACGCCTCTCGCGATAGCCTTAAAGCCAGGAACTTTTCAATACCCACCCGTAGATCAGGGCTCGTCTAGGGCTACACAATAGTATCAAACAATGTGTATTTGTTTGTTATTGTAATTAATTTTTAAGGTTGATACACGGCGTATATTTGCAAGATACGGATGTGCATAAATCTACTGAACGGTAGTATATTACATGTGCTTTTACTTTTCGGAGCAGAAGAATTAAATGTGATGTACACACTGGCATTGTTTCGACTTAGAACCTGAACTGATGTCACTGAAGGCACCAAAAAATTCATTGACATCATGTTAAAATCTATGGCTTTGAAACGTTGAGACATATCAGCAGATGGTTCTTACACCATATTGCATATAGTCATAGACAGCAAATTACCTTACATCAGGCCTCGTTTCGGGTACGCGATTTTTACAAGTCACAAAAAATGATGAAACATCGATGTCTATCGCTCCTGAATGGGATCTGACGCGAGCTATCTCGCTTGTCTATGATTTCCAGGAGTTTTAACATCAGGTATTGATGAGAATATATTCTGTTACGCTTATAAGCACAGCCTACCTACGAACTAGGAAAACACATACCCTGTTTATATCCCTCAAGTTGCTTCTAATCGATATTGAATTTTTTCCGTGTTATGAATCGTTGGGACAGATAAGCATATGGTCCTCACCCCATTTTGCATATAGTCATAGACAGCAATTTAGCTAACATCGAGCCTCGTTTCGAATACGTCCTACTGACAAGTCACAAAAACGATGAAATATCAATGTCTGTTGCTCCTGAATGGGACCAGATGCGAGTTATGTCGTTTGTCTAAGACTCTCGGCCTACCCACGAATTAGCAAAGCACATAACACATACCTAGTGTATGTGTGTTCGATATTGTCTATATCCCACGAGCTACTTCTAATTCATATTTGAATGTGTGTGCGTGTGTGATAGTGTCGATTATGCGTCAATAAGTATATATATGACCCAAATCTTCTCTCAGCCTCCCTAAGTAATTCAGTCAAACAAAAGAATTTTCGCTTTGAAAAAAAAAAAAAAAAAAAAAAAAAAAGAAACACGGCAACTCGTTATCATGCCGGAAACGGATTGAACTAGAATTCTTTAAATCATTGGTCCCAAAATATTCACTGAACTGCGATGTCTCGAATATAGGCAAATGGCTTACTAATTTATATTAATTTAAATGTGAATATATATATATATATATATATATATATATATATATATATATATATATATATATATATATATATATATATATACATATATATATACATACATACATACATACATACATACATACATACATACATACATGTATGTATTATGTATGTATGTATGTATATATATATATATATATATATATATATATATATATATATATATATATATATACATACATACATACATACATACATACATACATACATACATGTATGTATTATGTATGTATGTATGTATGTATGTATGTATGTATATATATATATATATATATATATATATATATATATATATATATATATATATATATATATATGTATATATATATATATATATATATATATATATATATATATATATATATATATATATATATATATATATATCAGTTCATTAAGAATGAAATGTTCGATTTTCTTATGCACCAAGTTTAACAGTCCTTAACTCCTGACAATTATTTGTTTTACAACGTTGAAGAGTTACATCATTACTTTTCGAAATGTAATTCATTGTGTCTGATTATATTGTGAGTGTTCTCTTGTAAATCAATTTTTGTGAACCCATGGATAGATCAAAAATGTGTACTGTTTATGAATATGTGTTCCGTCGTGGAACCAATTCTTCTCAGATAGCTCGAAACATCAATGAGGTGCTTGGTGAAGATGGGGCGTATGAGTGCACTGTATGACTGCATGTCGATGGTTTGAGAAGTTCCGGTCCGGTGACTTTACACTTGAAAATCAGCCCCATGATAGACTCGAGACCAGGGTGGATAATGATGAACTATAAACTGTAGTGGAAGCAGATACATCTCAAACTACGTGTGAGTTAGCAGCAAGGTTTAATGTTTCGATTCCAACTGTATTGGACCATCTGAAACAAACCGGCAAGTTAAAGAAGCTGGACAAGTGGGTACCACACGAACTGAACGAATATCAAATGATACGTCTTGCAGTCACAGCATAAAAGCGAACCATTTTTGCATCGTATTGTTACGTGTGATGAAAAATAGATTCCTTTCAACAATAGCAAGTGTTCTGCACGGTGGTTGGATAGAGACGAAGTGCCAAAACACAATCCATAAAAGAATATTCACCAAAAAATCTAATGGTGTCTGTTTGGTGGTCCAGCGCTGGTGTCATCCACTACAGCTTCATGAGACCTGCTAAGTCAATTACAGTGGTTGTATACATCAGCCAATTGGATGAAATGATGAGTGAACTTGCAATTAAGCAACCGAGATTGGTCAATAGAGACAGGTCAATTCTCTTGCAAAACAATACTCGACCACATGTTGCACAAAGAACGCTACTCAATTTATAGGAACTGAACTTGGAAGTATTCTGTCATCCATCATATTCACCAATCCTTGCACCAACTAACTATCACATTTTCCAGGCATTAGACAACTTTTTGCAAGGAAAAAAACTTCAAATCTGAAGAGGTTGTGAAAACCGCTTTCATCACCTCTTGATCTCCAGAATTCGTCGCTGCCGGCATAAATAAGCTATTGATAAAATGGCAAAATTGTGTTGATAATTTCTGATTTTAAGAATTGTACACTAGACACCTATTTCGTTGGTGCTTTGAAGTCACCGAAAATACAAATCTAACCACTCATGAGTTTTGAAAGGAGCACTACAACATTGTAAACTGCCTGAAAATCATCGATATGGCCTGGCAAGTTGTAACGAGGAGAACGCTGAATTCTGCATGGAAGAAACTCTGGCCTGACTGCGTATCCGAAAGAAGCTTCGAGGGGTTTGAATTTGAGACACCTGTAGTCGCGGAGATAGCATACCTTACAAGTCCATGGGCATCGAGGTTGAGGATGAGGACATTAACGATCTCATCGAGGAACACTCAGAGGAGCTGATGACAGATGAACTCCTGCAACTTTTGGAGCAGCAGTATTTGGATGCGGTGGAAAAGATTGGTTCCCCCGAGGAGGATAACGTAGTGGAGAATGCTATCTCTACGAGTGACATAAAGGCAGTGTTGGCAAAGTGACAGTATGTTTCTGAATTTGTAGAAAAATATCATCCTGCAAAAGTAACTACAGGTCATGCAGCTGTTTTATTTAATAACTTTTTGCTCTGGCCCATTTCCGTAGCATTTTGAGAAGTAGGAAAAAGCAAACTTCTCTTGATATGTTTCTAATGAAACGACCTGCAAGTGTAAAAAGTGAAGAAAATGTGTCCAAAAAGCCTAAAATAAGCGAAATGAGAGAAAAACTTCAGAAATTGTTCTTCC
Source organism: Octopus bimaculoides (assembly GCF_046866305.1). Lineage (NCBI taxonomy): Eukaryota > Metazoa > Mollusca > Cephalopoda > Octopoda > Octopodidae > Octopus > Octopus bimaculoides. Next base: position 129,478,417 of record NC_142928.1, read on the forward strand.
TGAAGTCTTAATGGAAGGAGAACCTCCTTCTAGGCAGTAATCCTCCTCCTTCTCCCCGCCCCATCGAGGTATCACTGTATATATGCGAAAAAAAAAGCAAGAATATTTTGCTAATGTATTCCAAAAATACGCAAAGTAAGGGGTAGGAGAAAAGAATTCGTTTCAAATTTCAAAAAAAAATAGTTAAAAATACAACTGGTTTGTTGTGATTATGTACATTTTTACACTTTTCTCTGAAATCTATGTACTCATATAATAACTGAACAGGTGCATCTTAGTTTTTTGTAAACACCAATCACTTTTATCATCATGTTGCTGAGGGTTCACTAAAGCCCATAATAATTCAGTAGTAATTCAACCTGCAGAAGAAAGCAGTCAAATTCTCGCAAATCACACCGTTAAATAGCGGCTATATTGAAAAATGTGGTTTCTGATATGCAATTGAGAAGATTATCAGGACACAAGATCTTCCACCATTGTTTACATATCTAGGAGTGGTCTATAAATACACGACGATAGCAAAATTTACTTCGAGACAATGAAGGAAGATGCTTTCTTTATCCCCTTCTTTCACTTTCTTTTGTCTTTCTCTGACTACACACACACACACACACACACACACACACACACACAAATACACACACACATACACACAAACAAACACATGCACACAGTCACACATATATGTATATATATATGTATATATATATATATATATATATATATATATATATATATATATATATATATATATATATATATATATATATATATATATATACGTACATATACGCATGTATGTATGTATGTATGTATGTATGTATGTAGGAGTTTGTGCACAACTTTACCCATTGAAGTGACATCATTTTCAGACCTCTCAATCTCATCTAGAGTGTAGACTACTTACAGCTTACCTCACAAGCACAGCAACGACAAACAGGAAGATAAATAACACATACAAGGAAAAGAAGGCGCAATTATGGTTGTGGGAAGAGGTATCGTTAATGTATTTGAAGCTTCGGCGGGCGGTATTTCTTTGTATGTTTGTCAGGTTGTATGTGCTTAACCTTTTAGTATTTAAACCTACCACATCTGGCAAAGATATTCTACCTGTTTTATGTTCAAACCAGCCATCTCTGAGCTGTCACACCTACCCAGTAATGTCATTCTAATAATAAACAATCACGTCATCAAAATCTCAAAGCTAAAGAATAATGCATGATTAATTCAAAATTATGCGAACAAATAAGGATTACACTAAAGAGTTAACTATTGTTTCATTTTGTGTGTTTTCATTAATATGTGTGTGCACACTATACATGAGTTTGGAAAACATAAAATGCATGTTTCGCGGTTTATACATGTTTGTTACAATCTATTGATGTGTGTGTGTGTGTGAGTGCGTCATTGCGCGGCGTGTGAATATATGCTATAGTTTCCACCTGTGTGTGAGTGCTTGATTCTGACTGAGTGTGCATTTGTATTCTCTCTGATATGTGTGTGTGTGTGTGTGTGTGTGTGTGTGTGTGTGTGTGCGCGCTTGCATAATTATTTTCGTCCAATTATAAAGTACCCTGAAGGCGCACACTGTATTTATCTGAATGTGTGTTTGTCAGTTGGATCGTGTATGAGTGTTTCCGTTGTTATATGTGAATTCTTCACATCTGCTTGCATATATTGTATATTGTGCGTACGCCTATTTTCATCAAAGCCTACAAACACGCACACACACGCACACACACACACAGACACACACACACACACACACACACACACACACACACACACACACACACACACACACACACAAAGTAAACATGAATTTGAATCAACTTCACTTAAGGGATGAAAAAACTCAAATAAGCGCCTGGAAAGTGAAATTGACAAAGTGGCTGATTGAAAAAAGAACTAGAAAACTATGGGAAAATTGTTTCATACAAGACAGTTGAGGAATTTGAAGAAACAAAACCAAAAACTAATTGGAACATAATTGTTAAACGTTCAAAGCGCAATGTAAAAATGATGTGGACGGAAAGTATTTGAAGCACTTCACAATTAAAACCTATGTTAATTTATTTGACATTAATGTATACGTGGTGAACTGAATATATGTACCACTACGTTATGAAGAAGATAATGTGTTAGCACTCGTATATATGTGTGCGTGTGTTGTGATTCCCAACCACGGGGTTCCGTGTTCAGTCCCACTGCGTGGCATCTTGGGAAGATGTCTTCTACTATAGCCTCGGAACGACCAAAGCCTTTTGAGTGGATTTGGTAGACGGAAACTGAAAGAAGCTCGCCGTCCCGCCGTGTATATTTTTGTGTGTATGTATATATATATATACATACACACACACACACACACATATATATATATATATATATATATATATATATACGTATGCGTGTGTGTGTTTGTCCCCTACCACCGCTTAACAATAGGTATTGGTGTGTCTACCTTCCCGTAACTTAGGGGTTCGGCAAAAGACCAATAGAATAAGTACCAGGCTTAGAAAAATAAGTCCTGGAGTTGACTTCTTCGACTACAACCCTTGAAAAGCGGTGTCCCAGCATGGCTACAGTCATATGACTTAAACAAGTAAAAGATACATATAATATATAAATACACACACATATGTATGTATGTATGTATGTATGTATGTATTAATAGCAGTTTGAATCAGCTCCACATGACTTAAAGTTTCCTGGCCGCGTGGGATAAGTCCATCTCATCAGATGCTAGTATGATGAGATGATATTCTCCTGTGCGCCTATGAATCTTTATGTGGAGATGAATCAAACTGCTATCAAAAATATATGTAAGAAATGTGCTGAGTTCTACTCACTTCTTTATTCCATCACTCAAGTGTGTGTTTGTATTGAGAAAGAGAGAGAGAAAGAGAGAGAGCGAGGAAGATGGAGAGAGAGAGAGAGGAAGATGGAAACAAAGAGAGAGAGAAGGAGAGGTAGATAGATAGATAGATAGATAGATAGATAGATAGATAGAGAGATACAGAGAGAGAGAGAGAGATAGAGAGAGAGAGAGAGAGAGAGAGAGAGAGAGAGAGAGAGAGAGAGAGAGAGAGAGAGAGAAAATACTGTAAGTAATTGTGCGATGCGTCAGAGCATAGCAATAATCGAAACTGTACTATTCGAATATATCCTCATAAAATCTCCTATTGTTGACTACATTTTGAACGCTGAATTTTTATTTTTTGAAACATCAAAAGTGTATGAAAATCGATATAAATGTAAATGGGAATAAATTAATTGGATGCAGTTTTGTCACAAGTGTTTATTGACTTAAATCAGCGTATGCACAAAATGGTCTTTTAAATTTTTTTATAAATATTGTAAAAACGTTTATTACAATATTCTCTTTGTGTATCAGCCTAGAGCAACGGGGTGCATTTTAAATTGTCTTCTGACTTGTATAACTCTCTCTCTCTCTCTCTCTCTCTCTCCCTTTTTTTCCTTCTCTCCATCTATTGTTATATGCTCTTCATCTTCCAAAATTCTAAAATCCATCGATTTCTTCCATTGGGAATTCTTTTCTTTGTCTCTCAGCTTTCTTTGTTCGTTCTGTTCGTCTTGGCGATCATCTTCATACACGAAGTAATTTTAAATTTAGATAATATTAATCGCTGATGTCCGCACAATGCGAATTACTCAATTATCTGATATACTCGTGGTCAACTCTAGGCATTCCTAGGTGTAAACAACACTGAGTAACTTCTACTATGGCCTCTGCAACTTCAAGTCACATTTTTTTTTTTAATACTTCAAGTAAATTTTGTAGGCATTCGTTTTCGAAACAAACTCGTTTCGACTTCATTTATAATTTATTCATCATCATAACCCTTGTCTTCAAAATTTTTTTCTTAACTCTGCAGGATATCTGGTTACTAACATATTTTGCTTAGTCCTATCGTTTTCAATTTTTTCTATTTTCCCCATCTTCCTGTCCGCTCTTTCTACTCTATATCTCTATTCCAAAGAAAGGCAATATCTGAGACAACTCTTTCTACTCTGCCGAGTGTCAACCTACTTGTTATTGTGAACGTATCTTGTCGTGTTGATTTCCCCTCTCATTTTCTCTCTCTATCCCTCTCTGTATACATACATACATATATATATATATACATACATACATACATATATACATACATACAAATCTGCGCATAAATACATATGCATACGCCATGACATGAAAATATATACATAAAAACGCATCCATAAAACAAACATACAAATCTGCGCATACACTAACACCAAATACTGCACACACACACACACACGTATGCACAAATACCTAGATGATGTTGATAAAAGTTCCAATGAAAGAGCCTTGAATCTATGTTAGAGTCCGGCTCTTTCTTTATGGATAAGAAATACAGAAATGAAACTGATTGATAACATACATACATACATACATACGTGTGAGTGTGTGTGTATGTGTATGTATGTATTCATGTATGTATGTATGTATGTAGGACTGAATCCATAAACATGTGGTTGGGAAGCAAGCTTCTTACTACATAACCACTTCCACATATATATATGATTTTACATGTATGTTAACATATTGTATATGTCACTGTAGCCTTTTTATTTTTTTATTTTTCCCCTCTTTCTGTAACAATGAACATCCTGATGAAGGGAGTGTCTAATTTCTAATATGAGTACTACACCATATTAATAGACACATCTCAGAAACGGTCCGTAGATGGAAACTTTTAGCGTTACCTATGTATGGTACGGTTCTTTTGATATAGTATATATATACATATCTTTTTGTAACGTACACGTGTTTAATATAATACATATAAATTTGTAATATCATACCATATCTTAAACTGTTAAATATTTTTATACAACTGGGAAACTGTGCATGTTTATAAATATTTTTAAATAAATATTTTAAACATTCATGATATTTCTGAAGTTTATATCATTGTATATGCCTGTATACCTTATTTTATCTTATCTTACGTTTTAGACATTTTATAGACTTAAAACTATATATTTATTGATTCTAGAATGATTTGAACACACACATATATATTAAATCTTGCGTTGGATATACAGTATTGTTCCTGTAGTCTTCCACCCTTATGTATCCATTCCTACCACAACTTGAATTCTAGCTCATGCTGAGCACTTCAACTCTAGCCCGTTTTATGTATTGTTATATTAACAATATCTAATTATACAAAAATTACAGTTTATATATATATATATAATCCTCACCCCAAACTCACACCCCACCCTCACATTCCCACACCCCCAACAATGCCACACTACACCACACACCACCACACTACGTCACACCACTCAACACCGCTCTGCACACACTAGCACTGACCACTTCTCAGCACCCACACCATCATCCACACATTACAGACGCTCACACTTATACACACACACATACACACCTGTCTTCGTCTTTTGTTTTCCTATAAATTTCAACTATATGTGTGCGTGTGTGTGTGTGTGTGTGTGCGTGTGAGTGAGTGTGTGTGTGTGTGTGTGTGTGAGTGAGTATGTGTGTGTGTGCATGTGTGTGTGTGTGTGTGTTTGTGTGTGTAATCGTATTAATCGGAAAGCAATGAGATCTTCAAGGCAATATAGGTTAATTATTCTCGAGAAGTATACTTATTAATTAACCGTTCATGGATTTTTAAAAAGCTCTTCTTTATTCTAGAGCCTTTAGAAATAAGGAAACTAGGGTGTAGGCTATCATTTGTGAAGAATAATTTTCCAGTGTATTTTTCCTCTTTCGTTAAGCCTCATTCTATTCATAAGACATTCATTGTTAAAATCTACCATCTTTTGCCTTTTAAATGAATTTTCTGAATATAAATTACATGCAAGCCTTAAACGACTTTCTTCTTTCTTGTAAAGAATAACTCCATACCTTTAATTAGTTGCATCTCTATTGATCCAGTCCCATTCATATGTCTCCGGAAATCGGTAGATATGAGGCATTCATGCATGATCTCTTATTTAATTGAAAGTAAACCTTGAAAAAATGTCGAAGAACAAATTTTGATAAAGAAATGAATTTAATAAAAATAGCTTCTTACAAAAAGAGGAAATTTAAAAAATTCATTTACCACTTGGTAAAGTGGAAAATGAATTTGTGATGCTGAGAGTCTTTTCTTTTTCTTCAAAATAATTATTGCAGTAACTGAAGTGAGTTAGCACCAATTAGAATTTAAATCGATTGGCAACTTGAGTACTGAGAAAAGTTACCATTCAATGCTATATTATTTGCTACATATAAGGCGGTGAGCTGGCAGAATCGTTAGCACACTGGGCAATATGCTTAGCGGCATTTCGTCCGTCTTCCGCTCTGAGTTCAAATGCCGCCGGGGTTGACTTTGCCTTTGCCTTTCATCCTTTCGGGGTCGACGAAATAAGTAGAAGTTGAGTACTGGGGTCGATGCAATCGATTAGTCTCCTCCCCAAAATTTCAGGCCTTATTTTCTTTTAATTAGGCACAAGGCTAACTTAATAAATTTATATGATAAAGGAATAAACTAGTATGAGATTCCACTTATTTGATCAACTGGGCAACAATAGCATACAAATTGGTCGAGTGTTCCGCGTGTAAGTTAAACATAGTTCTAATGTAGAAACGACATTATATATACAGTGTGACAATACTGAACTTTTGAATTGCAAGAACTGTCTATCCGATGGGCTTCTATACCCTTCCTGTCAAATCAAACACCTTCTTAAGTTTTGGGCCAATCGTGTCTATAATATTCCTCTCCTAATATGTTGTGCAACGGGATCGAACAGGCTTTCCTGCTAACTATTCAGGAACAGGCGTTTCCTGTTAACTTTTCAGTGATACCTGCATCTACAATATCTTATTGGAATAGTGGATCTCGAAGTACATAGAGCTATAAATAATGGCATTCAAAGGAATGAGAAACGAAATTGACCTCGACATTGAAAGGAACTCGGAAAAATAGAAACGTCAAAGTTAACTAAAACCATTTGTTCACAAAAACATTTAGATTGCTGTTCCCCATTTTCTGCCAACTCGCTGTTCCGCGTCTGCCACTTGCTATTATGATTTTATTAGCATTAAACATGTTAATAAGTTTTTCTTTCATCAAATACCTATGTATTTGTTACTTCACATGTTAATTTCGTATAAAACGAAATGGCACTGGATATTTGAAGGTAACTGAATCAGTGACAAGACATATTTCAGTGACAAAGACATATTTCTCTAGTCAGTATCAACACACCGCTACTTTTCCTCTTCTTACTTTGTTTTAGTCAAAGAAGGAGAGGTAGTATCCATTGTCTTTATAGTGACTGACGGGAAGTCGTTGCGGTTGGAAATCAGCTGAGACTTCTATAAGGTCATGCTCTTTGTGAATAAAGATTGGTGTGTGTGAGGGGTGGGGTGAACGACGAGGCATTAAAATGCCGTTGAGTGGATCATTGTCAGTGAGCTTCATGGCTCTCTTTTGGATGTAGCCTCTAATATTTGTATTTGTAGAAGTAACGCTATCTTAGACATGTGAGCCGTATTATGTGGATTGAATTTGTGCTTTGAAGGGGAACAGCAAATGTATCCCTGACGACCCTTTTGGTAGAAAACGTCGACGGCTGTCATTGAGTTTATGTTCGTTACCCAGTACCGCTTGACAACAGGTGTTGGTTTGATTACGTCCTTGTAGCCTAGCAGTTCAGTGAAAGAGATAAATAGAATAACTACCAGACTTAAAAAACAAAAATAAAATAAAAAGAAAGTACTGAGGTCGATTTGTTCGACTAAACCTTTCTATTGACTGGCAACGGAAATTGTAATCGTAAAGAATCGAATCGCCAGTGTTGCTTTTGCTCATGTCAAAATTATAAATCTGCGGAAAATATAAATTCCTCTTAAGACGTCATGCAAAAGAAATTATAAAGATAGTTTTATTTTTATAATCGCGGAATGTGAAGATATACTTTCTACTTGTCGATAAATGAATTTGACTGACATTTCTCAACGACACGTTTAATGTTAAGATATAAAACGTTTACAATTCAATTTTCGACGTCAAGAATATACAATAAATAGTTAAGTGCTACTGATTAGAGGAAGAAAAAGAAACGTTCCACACACACACACACACACACACACACACAAATATACCAAATCCAAATGTATTTCATAAACGTATTGACAATATACACTCACAGACACTCACTCGTATGTATGTGTGTGTGTGATATCTCTTTCTCTCTCACCCACACTCACACATATATTCTTTTATCTCAAATATGTATAAGTGTGTTGTGCGTTGTATATGTTGCTTGCGTGTATGCGTGTGTGTGCGTGCCTATACATGTAAAAACAATTCTACAGTAGTTTTTCAGGTTTTAAAGTATATATAAATATATGAATTTTTATAGGTGGGAAGTAAGTCATTAAAGTTCATTGCAGAAAGTTCTGGTTATTAAAATTGCAGCAGCAGAGGGCGTATGTTGCTGTAATGCTGGTGCTGGTTAGCTGGTCTGCTGTCAGTGAGCAATATAAAAGTTATATAGAGTTAATGAAAGCGAATAGATATGTACTGTTAATATAGACCTCACTGGTTCACTAGCGATTAGATATGCCTGGCGCCAAATGCTCGTCGGATGTTAGAAACGGCCGATTTAGAGTCACTACGGTTTTCGCTGGTGATATGAGCTGTTATTGCTGTTAACACATGTTATTGCTGTGCACCCATGGACTTATTCAACAGCTTTAAATTATATTTGTAGGTGCACGTTCACATCGCTCGTACGTCACGAATATAGTTTTCCTTTTGCAAGAAAATACATTGCTGCAATAACTTAGAATAGATGAAAGTCTGCCGCTCGCTTTAACACATCCCATAGCTTATAGCGGAGTTCATTTTGTTACAAACATTCAAATCAGGCCACTACTCTAAGAATAACTTATCGCTTTTTCATCCCATCAGTCAGTAAAGCCATGAAAAGGGTCACAGGGGTTGCCGTTCCTCTCCTGGTTAGGCTGTAAAAAACAATTTCAATAAGGTTTGAGAACTGTAGATAAATAACCAAGACATTGTAATTCAGTATGCTACCATTTCTGCAATAACACCCTTAAAAATAAACAAGAGGTGTATCTTTAGTGGTCAATTATCACAGGGGAGATAAAATTCCTTCTTGATTAAGTTAAGTTTAGGCGGGTTTAAAAGTTTGAAATCTAAATGAAGGAGTAAAAAATAAGATGGACAGACTATACATATCTAATATTTAATGGTTCAAATTCCGCCGAGGTAGACTTTTCCTTTTATCTTTTCGGAGTCGATAAAATAAATGCCAGTTGAGTCCTGGGGTCGATGTAATCGACTTACCCCCTCCCACTAAATTTTTGATCTTTTGCCAAAAATTGAAACCAATATTTCTTTGTCTTACACTAAAAATGTTAAGATTTCCCGTCTTTGGCAGTCATGTATAACGTCCTTTCATCCTACTTTCGAATCATCTTTAGCACGACATAACCCGAGGCAGAATTCTATGATTATATCACATTCTAACTCTTACACTTTTACTTGTTTCAGTCGTATGACTGCGGCCATGTTAGAGCACCGCCTTAAAGGATTTTAATCAAACAAATCGACCTCAGGCCTTATTTTTTAAGCCTAGTACTTATTCTATAGGTCTCTTTTTTGCCGAACTGCTAAGTTACGGGAACGTAACACACCAACACCGGTTGTCAAGAGGTGATGAGGAAAAACACAGTCACACTCACAGATACGTATATATATGACTGGTTTCTTTCAGTTTCTGTCTACTAAATCCACTCACAAGGCTTTGGTCGGCCCGAGGCTATAGTAGAAGACAATTCCCTAAGGTACCATGCAGTGGTACTAAACCCGAAACCATGTGGATGGGAAACAAGCTACTTACTACATAACGAGTTCCATATATATATGTATGTGTGTGTGTGTGTGTGTGTGTGTGTGTGTGTGTAAATGGATTCCTCCTTATTTTTACTTTTTATAAGGTTACAAGATTATAATCAGGTGAACTGCTCTAATGCTTTAGCGGAATTTTCTTTGTAAAACATATAAACCAGTGCGAGAAAAATTAATATTGTAAAACATTCAGATTAACACTACTGCGCTTGCCAACGTTATATTACACTGTTGCAACACCTCAGTTCTATATCGGAAAAGGTGATATACAACTAAGAATACGAAAATATACATTGCATACATTAAATTGTATATCATATGTGTCTATACTAATAAATTACGAATATTTACATATAAATTAGTCAAATGTGTCAATAACCTAATTAAGTCGACTAATCTCTGCGCATGTGTGTGTGCCAATGTGTGTGTGTGTGTGTGTGTGTGTGTGTGTGTTTTATTAAATTACCAATACTGTGTAGGTCACGAATAAATAGGTACATGGACACACAGACCCATACGCGCACACATATTTGTATTTCAGGAGAGAGAGATGGACGTAAATCAGTTGAAGATAAATTTGTCTAATTTAGAAAAATAGCCATTATTTATGAATTATGTACTACTGAATACATGTAATTTAAACTTAAATTACTGTAGCTAAAACAGAGTATAGAAATACCATTTTTATCTAATCCGCAAATGTCTGCTTATATATGTGTGCTTGAGGGTAAGCATAACACGTTTATATATTTATGTATATATATATATATATATATATATATATATATATATATATATATATATATATATATATATATATATATATATATATATATATATATATATATATATATATATATATATATATATATATATATATATATATACATATGCATACGTACATACATATAAACATCTCACTCTTTCTCTCTCTCTCCCCCCTGTCTCTCTCTATCTCTCTCTCTCTCTGGAGTGGCTGTGTGGTAAGTAGCTTGCTTACCAACCACATGGTTCCGGGTTCAGTCCCACTGCATGGCACTTTCGGCAAGTGTCTTCTACTATAGGCCTCGGGCCGACCAAAGCCTTGTGAGTGGATTTGGTAGACAGAAACTGAAAGAAGCCCGTCGTATGTGTGTGTGTGTGTGTGTGTGTGTTTGTGTGTGTGTGTATGTGTATGTGTGTGTGCATGTTTGTGTGTCTGTGTTTGTCCCCCCAACATCGCTTGACAACCGATGCTGGTGTGTTTACAACCTCGTAACCTAACGGTTCGGTAAAAGTGACCGATAGAATAAGTACTAGGCTTACAAAAAATAAGTCCTGGGGTCGATTTTCTCGACTACAGGTGGTGCTCCAGCATGGCCGCAGTCAAATGACTGAAACATTAAAAGTTTTGAATGGTACAACTATAATTTTAAAAAATGGACTATGTACCTGTTGTAATTTAGTTATCCATAGTCTCGTGATATTTCGGAATAAAATTCTTTCTTCAGATATTCTTAGATGGAGTCGCTGCTATCTATAATCTGTTTTCCAACGGCTTTTCTTTTTTCGGAAGCTTCGTGGTCTCACGAAGCTCCTTCCGGAATTCCTCATGAGGAGTGTGTGAGGTCCGCTGTGTTTCAATCTCGTGTGTGTTGGTACATCTGTAGCCCTACTTCTAAGTTATGTATTATACGTGCAGTTTCCTTTTTTCCCCCTTCTTTTTTTTTTCTCTTCTCTTTTTTTTTTTGTTATAAACAATAGATGAGCATATCAAAAATGAACCTACACGCATCCAAATGTAGCTAAATAATATTTTGATTACCAACCTCCAGCCTGTTGTTAATTTGGGGTCCTAGTCTGTGTATGAGTATTGTTTCCTTAATTGTAGCTTCATCTGGATGCGTGTAGGTTCATTTTTGATATGCTCATCTATTGTTTATAACAAAAAAAAAAAAAGAAAAAAAGAAAAAGAGAAGAGAAAAAAGGAGAGAAAAGGAAACTGCACGTATAATACATAACTTAGAAGCAGCGCTACAGATGTACCAACATACACGAGATTGAGACATAGCCGACCTCACGCACTTCTCATGAGGAATTCCGGAAGGAGCTTCGTGAGATCACCGCTGAGACGCTTCCGAAAAAAGAAAAGCCGTTGGAAAACCGATTATAGATAGCAGCGACTCCATCTAAGAATATCTGAAGAAAGAATTTTATTCCGAAATATCACGAGACTATGGATAACTAAATTACAACAGGTATATAGTCCATTTTTTGTATTATAGTGCATTGTTGTACCATTCAAATCTTTTTATTCTCAATAATAATAATAATAATAATAATAATAATAATAATAATAATAATAATAATAATAATAATAATAATAATAATAAGTAAAAAATGCACAGCATTATTCTGAAAGACGTTTAGGCTCATGTTCATTCACAAATACAACCAAGTCTGTGATGTCATAATTTGTCTCTCTTGCTATTTCTCTTGAAGTTAAATCACTAATTCGACGGTTTGTTTTTGGCAGTACGGAGCCAGATTCTTGCAAATTTTTCTCTCCCATGGCCAAAACTTGATCCTCAGTCTCAATCAGTGCTTAGCTAAAAATTGCTTTAGAGAACTAAATATTAATATCTGGGTTTGCCTGTTGAACTGCATACTTTAAGTCTTCAGCCATGTCCTTACGATGTTTCATCTAAAGCTGTAGGGCACTGCCAAGTTGATACATGTTCAGTATAATTGCAAAAAGGTTATGGAGTTTCCTTGGAGAATCTGATACTGATGCTTCAGTCAATGCAAGACCCCAATGTTCACCATTTTCTAAAAAGAACCTTGTTGGTAGCATGCTTCCCTATAAGTTTCACACACATGACCATCTACCCTCCTCGAATCTCAGAATGATTTGGGACCACATACTTCATGCAAAAGGAGGCGTAAGTAGTAGCATTCTGCTTGGCTTGGGAGAACACTGTAAACTCTTACAAGTGCATCAGCTCCACATTTTCTTTTGTGCCATTTATTGTTTCTGCAGGTGTAATACTTGGGAAATTATGGGGAAATTAGTTTTCTTGCATCTTCATCTACTTGACACAAATTTAAAAAGGCAAATCTTGAAATATATACAATGATATATATATATATATATATATATATATATATATATATATATATATATATATATATATATATATATATATATATATATATATCATTGTATATATTTCAAGATTTTGCTCTAGGCAAAACGACCTCTGCTCTTTTAGCCTCCCCCACCACCTCACCTGTTATACTGGAACAATCTTCTTCGTATAACAGTCTTACTTTGACCATAATTGGAAGCAGTACTCCAATTAAATGAAAACAAGTTTTCTCCACAGAGATATCAGGGTTTCCTTTTTCCAATTTTCTAAATGATCTCAGAATCCAAGCGGCCAGTCACGTGCTCATTATCAATTTCGAAACGTGCACACAGAATGGTACATCATAACTCTTTTGGATCCCCAGTTCACGCACTGCTTGTTACTCTGGAGTTACAATGTATATTCTAGTTACATTCTGTTCATGGGTGATAGCGGAGCGCTTGAAAATATTCAGTAATGAACTGCACGTTTCTTTCTTCAGCGTAGTTGGTGAGAATGGTTGATTGTATGACTAATGACACCACTGAAAATGTCACTGCAAACAGTAGTAGTTCTAGAACAGTTCTCGCAAAGAATTGATGCCTCCTCAGAGAGAACACTGTTAAATGCAAATGCTCTGAAACCAATCTATCCAGCGTGAGTAGTGATTGAATGCTTTGTCTACGGGACCTCGGCAGTTTATGACATATCATTCCGTGAACAACTTTATCAAAACCCTTCGCAAAGTCTAGATATATCATATCGACATTTAACTGATTAAATCATTGTTTCAGTATCCAGTCATAATCCTGAAGCAACTGTTTGAGGCAGCTCATTCTTGGACGGAAGCAGTGCTGCGCGTCACTGAGCAAGCCATTTTAATTTTTTTTAGGAACGTGATCTGCTTCATTTTATCAATACATTATATGACTTTGCCGATATATGAGCCTAAAAGATAAGATATTTTCAGAATCTCTGCTTCCTCCTTTATGTTAAGCTTTTGGGAGGTTTGCAACATTCAAGGACTCTTTAGAAAACTATCGAAAGTCCTTTTTGCCAGTGCTTTCTGGTCTAATCACCGGAAAATCATCAGGGTCCATTGCTGAGTTCATGTTCATCTCATCAATAGCTGATATTACACACTCTTGTTTTAAGTCTAAGTGAAATATGGTTGCTCTCTTGGTAGAGTTGCGGTTTTGAAGAAAACACCAGGTGTATTTATTTACATAATCCTCAGTAGGGAAGTGAAAATACTTTGACATTGTTTATTTTTTATTTATGACACATTCAAAGACACACACACGCATACATATGTGTCTGTGCATGTATGTTTATATATATGTGTGTGTGTGTGTGTGTGTGTGTGTGTGTGTATGTGTGTGCGTACGTGCGTGCGTACGTGCGTGTGTGTGTGTGAGAGAGAAAGAGAGAGAGAGAGAGGGGGGGCTTACGAACTGTTTCCGCCTACCGAATTTTACTTTCAAAACTCTCAAAATGTTGGTCAACCCAAGTCTATACTCTGTCACTGTGAATCGGATTCCTTAACTAACCAGTCATACTTATATAATAACTGCATCAATTAATGTTTAGATAAAGGAAACTCGTATAAATTATAAAATCATTTATTGAACACAATATATAGCATTAATCCTTTATACAGAAAATGGATTGCAACGTCGCGATAAGTTATTTATACTTGGTAAACACAAATCCTATCGATATATTTCGATTTTAGAATATTTAAAGAATACACAACGGTGGCTGTACTGTTTTAGAAAGCTTGTCAGATTAAATATAGTGTAGTAACTGAAATGAAAAATTATTGCTTTCAAAATATCTTTACTCTCGGTGATTTCTCTTTTGATGACAGAAACATAGTTTTCTAGGTATTAATTTTTACGTGTGGGCGGTTATGACAAAACATGTTTATTCTAGAAATTATTAAATACAATTCAGCCATACCAGAAATTACTGCCTATCTGGCGTTCTTGGTATATTACCAAAAGGGAAAAGAATATAATTAATAACTTGCTTTTGCCGAATCTGTGACATAAAGCAGCAAAGAATTAATTCCTACGTCGAAATTACACAGGGCCTTAACAGCCTTATATGCTTGAATATAATTTTCACATCGTGTGTGTGTGCGTGCATGCGCGCATGCATTGGTAAAAGCGTTTGTTTGTGTGTGTGTGTGTGTGTGTGTGTACGCATGCGCGTGTGGTGCTCGTATGCATGTATGTATATGTATGTGTGTGTGTGCGCGCGCGCGCTTGCACGTTGCGTGTCTGTTACCTCAGTTCAGGAGCTGCGTTATATGTTTTAATTAGAACGTGTGGTAGGAGGAAGAAAACCCATTGACTGAAGATGCTGTTATTGTTCAGCTTCAGACCTGCTCTGAGCGAGCAGATATATAACCAAGATCGTTTCTATTATGACCAATCCGATCTTTTCATGAGTATTGCATATCTAATGTATCATTCACTTTTCAAGATGGTATGATGTAACCTGAGGGCGAAATTATCACTTCTAGCAGGTCGAGCGGTCACGCAGATGCTTTCCCGCCAAAGCAAGTAATTTTATGAAGCGGTAAAATGTGGAAGGCGCTGGTTTTCTTCCCAAGACTAGTCCAAAAGCGTTCTAACCATGACTACTCCTTCTTGTATATCAAGGTTTACATTGTCAAATGTGTGCAATGTATCCAAGACGGTAAGATGTGATTTGAGGGAGACATAATTGTTATTTCTGGCAAGTAGAGTTCATTCCTTCGTGTCTCGTTCATTCCTTCGTGTCTCGTTCATTCCTTCGTGTCTCTGTATTTCTGCATGCATGCTTGTATCTGTACATGCTACAGCCTAAATTTCTCCAGTTCAATATATTTTTAGAATTCAGTTAGCGGTTTGTATTTGTGCGTAGTGTGGGGATGTGATGAGGAGTTTGATTGAATTTTCTAAACTGCGGTTCTTTACTAAAATCACTAACTCTACGCTGTCCGGCATTGTATACCAAGCTTCTATATTTTCTTTCTATCTACCATTGTTCAAAAAGCACGAAACATTTTCTCTTTTTTCTTTTTTTTGTCCTTCCATCAATCTTGACAAAAGAAAATTTCTCGAAGCGTCACTATCCGCTCCTTTTTGTGCTATTGTTTTATTTTTTGGCCCTGTTTCAGGTCGTGATTTACTTTTGGGGTATGAATTGCGACTAGGTCATTGGTGAAGCAGAAGGCGTTAAATTAATTAGAAAATAAATTATACTTTTATATTCAAGGATTATTTCGAGAAATGCAGATGAGCATTCAATGATCACGTGTTATTATCTTAATATTTTAATTCCTTGATTTTCTTACAGTATTATGAAATTAATTCAATTCTTGTTCTTATCCTTTCGACATCTTTGGCTAAGTCTTTCATTCTTTCTTCTCTCATTCTGCTGCAAAATCTTTCTTCTTTCATTCCAAGAAGTTACATTGATTAATTTACGGGATTCTGAATTTTCTAGTTCTCCCACGATATCTTTCATGCTTTCCCTTTGCTTTACTTTCTTTGATTTCTTTCTTTACGTTTTTCTCTTCTCTTTTTAAATTCTCTCCTGCATTGCTTTCACTTCTTCTTGCTTTCTTTCACTTTCTCTCTCTCTCTCTCTCTCTCTCTCTCTCTCTCTCTGTTCTCTCTTTCCCTCTTCGTTTTCTTTGGTTCATTGATTTTTCATGAGTATTATTCCTACCCACCTTGTTTTCTTTCTGTTTCTTTTTTATTCTCCGACTTCATTATTAAAAAACACTATTCCACTCTCATTGCAATGATACTTAAAACAACCTGTGTTTCAAACTGTCTGTCTATCAATCATTCTCTCTCTTTCTCCCTCTCTTTCTTTCACACTCTTTCTCCCTCTCTCTTCTGTACTCCTGTTTATTCTTTTCTCTTTCTCTCTCGGTGTGCCTTTTGTGTGTGTTTGCTTATATATGTGAATATGAATGTGTATACATATTATATATATGTACACACACACATATATATATGCACATACACATATATATGCGTGTATATATATGTACGCGTGCGTATGTGTGTATGCGTGTATGTGTGTATGTGTGTGCATATATCTATATTCAGATGTGTATCTATGTATATCTATAGACACACATACATACGAATACATACGCTTATAGACATATATATGCATATGTGAGTGTGTGTATGTGTGCAGGCGCACACATGCTTATGTCTGTAAGCGTGTGTTTGCGTATTTACGTGTGTCTACGGACACACACACTCACACATATATGCATATATATACGTGTTTGAATGCATGAACACACATACACACACACATGCATATATATGCGTGTTTAAATACATAAACACACATACTCACACACGCACACTCACACATACTTACTCACACACACACACACACACACACACACACACACATACATACATACATGTATACCTTCGTATCATATCATGATGTTTTCCATTTTCAATAATCAAAATGATGAAATGATGTTTTGAACACAAGCTCACAGAATCTATCAATTTTATTGAGTGGAGTATTCAGTATGATTGACAATTGTCTGCTTTATTTTAATAATCTGGAGTAACAAAAAAGAATGCAATGCTAAAGCTGACTGGATAGAGCGTCAGAAAGTGAGACTGGACGAAGTTGAAGAGCAGAAATGGAAGGCAATAAGAATAGAAGAGCTAAGATGTGTTATTAGGAAGTCTCGCAAATGGAAAACTGCAGGACTGGACTGAATTCCTAACCTCTGGTTAAATTGTCTGACAGAAGAACACAATTTAGCTGCATCTCTGACTGGTGTCATCCATAGCCCAGAGCAAATACCTGCCTGGCTGGCTGAAGCAGCAACATACCTTCAACCAAAAACTGATCACACAAAAAATCCAAGAACTACCGACCGATAACATGTCTCAACACCACCTACAAGATCCTCACATCCATATTAACTGACAGAATATATGCTTTCCTTGAACAGAGATCTATTCTTCCACAAGCTCAAAAAGGGAATTATTATGGGTGCAAAGATCACTTACTCATAAGTAAAATGATCGCAGAGAATTGCCGGGGCAAAAAGAAAAACCTGAGTATGGCATGGATAGACTGTAGGAAAGCGTTTGATAGTATCCTACATAATTGGATAACCAAGGCCCTTGATATATACAATATCTCTCCTGTCATCTCCAAATTCTTACAAAGTAGCATGGCCAAGTGGAATACACGTCTCCTTCTAAACCATAGTAATGGGATGAGTCAAACTAACAACATCAACATCAAACGAGGCATCTTTCAAAATGACTCCTTTTCCCTATTACTTTTTTGCATGGCACTGATCCCACCACCAAACGAAGTAAATAACATCAACTAAAGGTTCAAAGTTTACAATACGACGATAAACCATCTGTTTATGTGGACTACCTGAAGCTGTTTGCTAGAAATGACATAGAGCTAGTAGGGCTGCTAACAACTGTTAAAGAATTCAGCAATGACATCGGGATGGACTTTAGCTAATCGACCAGACACAATTGTTAAAGACCGGGAAGAAAATACTTGTAGAGTAAATGTTCCCACTGATAAAAATATATCTGTCAAAGAATTTGACAAACTAGGTAAATATAAGGACCTGGAAATTGAAATGCAAAAGATGTGGCATCTTAAAACGAGAACTGTTACTGTTAATATAGGTGCCCTAGGTATGATAAAAAAAAAAGGGATGTCAGACACACCTAAATAAGATCCCAGGAGAACCATGTCTCAGAAAAATTCAAAAGATTGTGCTGACAAGTACTGCCCACATCCTTAGAAAAACCCTATCCATTTAAATGTCTGTGTTGTATTACATGAAGATATTTCACTACCTCCCCTCCCCAAGCTTTCAGTCTTATTGTAACATCTTTTATCCTTCTCTCACCCCAGAAAGCTGGGTGTGTTTCGGCAAGTGACTGTAACAAAGATGCAGATTAACAGTAGTAGTAGTAGTAGTAGTAGTAGTAGTAGTAGTAGTAGTAGTAGTAGTAGTAGTAGTAGTAGTAGTAATAGTAGTAGTAGTAACAACAACAGCAGTATCAATACTGGGGTTAAACAACAGTATCAATAAGAATGAAGAATTTATTAAAATATATTGTAAAGCTACTATAAATATATATCATTTAACTAGGCCCATACTGGAATTACTTAAATCGATGTTAGTATAAGCGCAATATTTAATTTAACGATGTCGAGGGTGAAATGTAGTTTGGGCCTAGCTTGGATTTAAAATTAAAAACTGGAAACCAGAAACTTAGTATCAGAATGCCTCATCTGATGTTTTACCGTGAATTAAGTTATACATTCCTTATACCCCTCACTTACAAATGCTGCCTCTAGATTCTATTGTGGAATGGACACATGCCAATTTGACCATAACATTGTTAACAGTTCCATAGAACGCATTCTCCTTTAAGGTTCTACAAACGTTATATTAGGGAGGGATACCTAATACTCAGTACTTAAATTAATGTTCAAAATACTTTTCCAGTTGAAGAAATCTAACACTCCATTCTTTCTCACAAATAATTCCATTGATAGCTTGGAAACTTTTTACGTGCATTACAGAATGTCGAGATGCTCTTATAGTATGTCGTTATAGCAAACCAGAAAATATTGAACAAGAGCTTGAAAGAAGTTTCATCTCTTGAAGAACTTTATGAATAGTTGACTCAGTAGCTGTCTTTAAATATTGTGATTTATCAACGCACTCTAACATTGAATATTATTTACTTCTTTCGACCTGAATGTCTAAATGAATAGATCAGATAATTCCTCCTTTTTGATGTTAAGAGCAACATGCAAGTTCTCTTACTTATTGTCTATTAAAGACAACTGTAGACCTACAGAAAATCAGCGTATCAACATGCAAGACCATGATTTGGAATTGAACTAAGATTTCCGAAGCATGTAATTTTGCACCTTTCATTTATCCTTCAGAAAAGAATTACTTTCACAATATTGAATCAATCAATATTTATCTCTAAAAGGCAGACACGGTAAAACACTGGACTATAAATACCAGCCGGTGTTGGATGAGAAGCATTTATAATATAATTTCTAGATTTAAATACAACCGATTTCGATCCTATATTTCATCCCTTTTATATAGATTTATTATTATATAAACGTTAACCTTCTGTCTAAGAAGGAGATAGATTTTTAAAATCATTCAGATGTCATAGCTGCAGAGATGCATCTCTCAACGCGTGCTTAAACACTGTATTAATAGCATTTGAGATCATTACTTCCTGGATGATACATTTAATTCTTAACCCGATTTAGCACCACCACCTGGTCTCTGAATGCTTTTGACTGAATACACTTCATTGCAAGCATTCGAGCAAGGGTTTTGGTCTAAGGTCGAGTACCTTCTGCTAATCTCAAAGATCTTGAAAAATTATTTGTGCGCTGTCCGTCTATATCTATTGAAATCATGTAAAAGAAAAGAATAAAAATTATATCTGTTTACATCAAGGTAGAATGGTCCAGTGACAGCTGGTCACACATGCTGCTTAAGGCTAGTACCGGAATATGAATCATCTGATCTGGTGACTTGACATCATATCGACTCGATTTGCTGCAACCATTACTTCAGGCCATTAAGCGTTAACCAACTAACAAACACTGGAAATCAATTACAGGTTCTAAATGTTTATCCCAATGGATGTTTTCAATTTTATAATTGAAATATAGAGAAAAAAGATGAAAATCTGAAATATTAATGTTATAAGCAATAAACTAAAGTGTCTTTAAGTAAGACATTAAACCATAATCAATAATTCAATGTTCTGGTAATACATCAAGGATTGAAAGTATCTGCCAAATCACATACACGGATAATCTTATCGTTTTTATTCAGGGCAATGAACTGATTATGATTCTGTCATTGATTCCATTTGAGTAGAAAGAAACTCCCTATTATGTCAGAAAAAACATCTAGTTAATTTATTTATTAATGCTTTACAGTTAATTGGTTTATCGACTCGGAAAGGATGAAAATACGAAATCAGATCTGGTGGGATAATACCTCTGAGATTAGTCAGTTAGAATGAGATCCGCATTGTTTATATCATTGCTCTAGCAACAATAGAAACATTATAACTTTACTTTAAAGTGAAATAGCGACTGCTTTGTTCTTACAAAATATGAACTATGCTGACCAACATTAAAATATTTCTTATGTACACACTAACCAGAATATTTATAAAGTTACTAATAAGGTTCAGACATTTCCACACACACACACACACACACACACACACACACACACACACACACACATTCACACACACGCACACCACATACACACACACACATATATATATATATGTATGTATGCATGTATGTATGCATGTATGTATGTATGCATGTATGTATGCACGTATGTATGTATGTATGTATGTATGCGTGTATGTATGTATGTATGTATGTATAAACGTTAGGTGAACTAAAGTAATAAATGTTAAGTGCTTTGTCAATGGATCTTACTCTGTAGTAGTGACTCTTACTTACTGCCCCATAAGTACATTAAAATATCTATCTTAATCATCACTGAAAAACTAGTACATATTTGCAGACACATATACACAACATAATTTACTTACAGAAAGAAAATGCTTGTTTGTTGACTTGGTGATGTTTTGCCGCTTTGAACATATTAGATTAATTAGTAGATGTTTAAGAACGTTCTAATTCTATGAACTTCATGAATCCTCGTCTTCAATTCATTCTCCTGTTTCCTATCTATTCTCTCTTTCTCTTTCTCTTTCTTTCTCTCTCCCTCCTCCCTCCCTCTTCTCTCTCTCTCTCTCTCTCTCTCTCTCTCTTTCTCTCTCTCTCTCTCTCTTACACACCACACACACACACACACGCACACATGTAGCGACTCCGGCTATAATAAATTAGATATTTTCCTTTTGCTTAGGTTCGATTCACGAAAGCTCTCGCTGAAAAGATTCATATCACGTTTTTGCTACAAGATTGCTCCCGAACAAGCATTACCATTGTATATGTAATTAAAATCATTAACTGCTTATATTACTTCAAAACACTCGTCCACGTATGCTATAATGGTGTCATGAGATGTCATCACGAAGGCGCTACTTCTATAATTTTTACGATTATTTTTAGATTATGCCAGTAAATATTTTGTCTTAAACTGGCAAATATTAACTAATTGTATTCATTTAAAATACAGTTTAAGACTAAATTTACCTGATTGTTATTTTTTCAGCAAGTATTTTTTTAAAAAAATGTTATAAACATTGCATCAGAAATATTATCACGTTTTTAGAAGCATCGCATCTAAAATATAATCATGTGAAAGTGTCTTCCTTGGTATGTTCTTGTTACAAACTGTTATTTAACTCGTTCGAGCGATCTTAGGGTATATTCGCTCTGACATCATAATTAACCGTCTCTGCCTCTGCATGCAACGCACGGTTTGTTTTGTTCGTTGTTAATAGCAAAGTATTACACGTGCTTTGATAAATTTATGTTAATGAAGTTTATTTTGAGTACATATTTTTAGAACTACAAGAGTAGGCTGATTCGACAGGTTGATCGTGGAGTTTGATAAGCAGTACATTTAGTGCACTCAGTGATTGCATGCTAAGCAAGCTTCCGTAAAATGTTTTTTTAAGGTTCGTAATATCTGATATTTTTTTAATGATTGATATAGGAATGAGTTGTGTCAAACGAAACATTTTTCGGGAATATTCGGAAGTATCTGACAACTGGTACCTATAAAGGAAAATCCGCATCATTTGTAATCAAGAGTAAAGACAATTAGACAGCAGCATGGATAAATAATGAAAACCTTCATTTTATCAAAGCATTTAGTATTTGTTTAGTAGTATTATTATGCTGCATATGTCGTTTCAAACCTCTCGTTTCATTTCGGGCTATCTCCCGTCAGCATCTTCGTTTTACCCATTATTGTAGACGATATATTTTTACCCACAAGAGAGTAATGTTACCTAACATGAATATTGCAACCGTTGATCCCGTTAAGCTGTATGCTTGTGAGCGCGCACACACGTCTTACAACATTCACACAAAGCAAAAGATTTGCGCCCACAAGGTTTTCAAGATGAAATCAAAATTATTTAATTGACAGAAATAATCGTATAATTTCTTGATAAAATCTTAAACAATACACTTTAAAATGGTATCTGGTTAGTTCGTTAATGAGGCACTTGAAAGATGGTTATGCAGTGATTTATATGGATGCATGCATGCTTTAGAGAAACAGGCAAAATTTCTGTGTACATCCACAACAAAAAAATATAGGATACATTGATTGTAGGCTTCGTTATCAAGATATCTCGAAAATGAAATGGTGCAAACTATCTTGCAGAAGTCCATTTTGATAGATAAACAGTGAAACAGTTGGACTAGAATAAGTGGTCCTGCAGTCCGATACTTGAATCGCTGATTCCATTTTACCATTCATTGACTAAATACAATATTAACGAGAATACTAAAAATGAACCCGACCACTCTCAAAAATTAAGTAAAAAATCACCAGGAAAATAATCCAGAATTCTTGTCCGGTATTGGATCGATTCCAAAATGTAATCAGTTCGTGCCAGTCACGAGGCCAAACATCCCTGAAAGTTTCATCCGAATCCATCTAGCAGTTCTTGAGATATCTTGTCCACGGACAAACAAACAGACAAACAAACAAAGAAACGCAACTGTAAAACAATACCTCCGCCATCGCTAAAGTAGAGGTAATTAACAGTCAACCAAATACAAATGTGGTCAAAGAGATTTACTAAGGCTGTGCGTGAGAGATCATCACTTACACTCCTTACCTCCTTATTTCTATCTCTATCTCTTTCTCCCTCCATCTCCCTCTCTTTCTCCCTCTCTCCCACTTTCCCCCTCGCTCTCTCTCTTTTTCTCTCTGAAAATTGGTTGGAGATAGTAAAGTATATAATAAAATACCGTTAAAAAAGTTTGAACAGATTGAACATTTTAAGCTATTTTATAAGAATTATTTGCAGCAAAAGCAAGATTCAGACTGTGTAAGCAGATATTTCTGGATGGCAAGCAAATGCAGTCGCTATTTGAACACTTTATCACATAGTCAGTTTTATGATACTGCACACGGATTTGCACAAACCTATTTGCTGATCTATTATCGTTAGCGTATCTCCTCTTTAATGCTATACTGGTTTAGTACAGGGAATGAATAATAATATGAGGTAAACATATATGCGTATAACAAATGATTTTTTCTTTTACGAGTGTTTCAACAGGAATTGTATGTTGAATGTCGTAAATACTCAGTCATATGCTTTGCCTGAAAATACTCTTGAGATTCCTTATCAACGAATAGTACAGACACTGTAGTTCAGATAACTCAGAGTTTCTGAGAGCGCCATTATCATAACCATTACCTTCGCCATAATTTTTTTTATTCAAATCACTTCTTCTTCTTCTTCTTCTTCTTCTTCTTCTTCTTCTTCTTCTTCTTCTTCTTCTTCTTCTTCTTCTTCTTCTTCTTCTTCTTCTTCTTCTTCTTATTATTATTATTATTATTATTATTATTATTATTATTATTATTATTATTATTATTATTATTATTACTACCGCCGCCTTCGCTAAGGTGGAGGCATTGTTTGCAGTCGTGTTTGTTTGTTCGTTAGTCTGTGGGCAAGATATCTCAAGAACCGCTGGATGGATTCGGATGAAATTTTCCCCTATCCTCTCATCTCTTGCTCTGTGCCTTTGTGTTAGAAACAATTATTATTTATTCTATTTAATTCTGCTGATATGAGTTTTATTTTGGATGCTGTGGTTCTCTTGTTAGTATTAGGAATTACGTCCCCAATCAGCAGATAATACTGATATGAAAATGTCCACCTGGACACTAAAATCCAACACTAAATAAACCTATCGGATCAACTTGACCAATGATATATTGTTTACGTTTTTACAGACCTAGATATCTCATCAATCGATTCAGCATCAAAATAAAACATTATGTTTAACAATCCTTCTCAGGCAAATAATCACAGTTTACGCCGCCACTCGTTTTACATAGTGATTTTCTTTGTGTGGTGGTCGCTTTGCATCATGAATACATCTCATGTAGGTTTTGAGATTAAACTTTTCTGTACCACGCTGCGTTCTGTGTGTAATTTAAGAGGGACTACGAGAGACAAACACACACAACGACAGGAAGGGGATATATATTATAAATACATATACGTACCTACATACGTACATATATATGTATGTGCGTATATCTATGTGTGTATAAATACATATAAATACACACACACACACATTTTACCAGTTTTTTTTACATCAGAGGATAATATAATAAACTCTAGACAAGAACAAGCTTTAAGATGCTTGTATATCAGAAAATTGATCTTTGTTCAATATAAATGAGTTATAGATATTTAAACAACGACAGTTTTTGAAATAACTGAAAGGAATAAACGAGTGATTATCCAATCAATACTTGAAATTAAAAAGAGCTCGCGTCTAAATAAATGTACAACTTCACTTCATTGAACGCAAAGAAAATCAACATAAAGCTTTAATCAGTTAAATCTCAAAGAATATTATAGTGAAGACCCTAAAGAAACTGCACCGGCATTATAGTAAAGTTGCAATTGCAACGGTTACTAAACGAAGCAGTCGAAACATACGTAGGTCTATTTGAGGCCGCATTTATATTTAAAATGAGATAAAGGTAATGCTAATGCTACTTTGTCATAATCCTTATTTTATATGGTAAGTTTTCATGTTATATGCCAAACGCAGGTTAGCCTTGGAGAGCCCATACTATACATTCAGTCAATGACAAGGGCGGGAAATTTTTAGTATGATAGAATAAGTGAAAACCGAACGGCAAAGCGGTAATGGAACCCACGGCTTTATAGTACTTAAACATTTATAATGTACAATTTCTAATACTTCATATGCTCATTGAGAAATTTATTGTTTGAAATAAAATTTCAACAGCATTATATGTTTCTGAAGTAATATATTCAACATTATATTTCAAGTTGATTTCAAAATGCGATAAAATCTGCTTCTAACCAGGCCAATGCCATAAATAACTCTGGTTAATGGCTTGGCTTGTAAAGTTTCAGATCCTCTGTCATGTTTCCAATGGA
Source organism: Octopus bimaculoides (assembly GCF_046866305.1). NCBI lineage: Eukaryota > Metazoa > Mollusca > Cephalopoda > Octopoda > Octopodidae > Octopus > Octopus bimaculoides. The sequence goes on from NC_142928.1 coordinate 129,504,652, forward strand.
CAATGGAGTTATTATTGATCAACTCTCACCAACCCTTACTCAGCTCTAACTACTTCTCCAACTCAAGCATGCATCATATTTTGCATGTGTGTGTTTGTGTGTGTGTGTGTGTGTGTGTGTGTGTGTGTGTGTGTGTGTGTGTGTGTGTGTGTGTGTATGTGCGTGTGTACGTGTGTGTGTGTGTATGTATGTATGTATGTATGTATGTATGTACCGTTACTCGTACTTAAATAATAAAATATTTGTTTCACGCACTGTTAAATAGAAGAATAGACCAAAACAAAAGAGGTCAAACTTCTTATGTTTGTGGGCCTCGTACATAGAGTACGTATCAATGATTCATAATGAATAGTCACATGGAAAATTCGAAGGAAATTCATAGCAAAGAACATCAGTGATAGAAGTAAAATGAAGTGATGCAACATTTTTCTGTGACGAAACGCTCTTCCCCAAAGTTTTAATTATGTCTTCTCTGAAAGCACTATCTTTCACATTATCACAACGGTAAATAGCATCAGATAAGAGATCTTGGATTGACTAGGAGGCTTATGATTATTGTACTGCAAATATCTTATAAATACACGCGCATGCATGCACGTATGTTTGTGTTTGTGTTCATAGATATATATATAACAAATGACAGACGAAAAATGGAATATACGAGAAACTTTATTACTCACGACGATTGTTTCGATGTACCTTGCACTGATCCCACGCAGGTGGGATACTGTACAACTGGTCGTGATGCATCCCTCGGTGCTGACACTTCTCCTCAGATGATGTTATAAGGGGTATCTTGTTAAATAAGGTCCGTTTCGCTCGGTTTTAATACAGGATGTTGTTAGTGGCAATATGTTTAAATCGATTGGCAGGAATGGCGGGAGACGGATTCCTTATGTAAATACCGTGGCTGGCGTCAAGTAGCCATAGACAGAGAACGTGCTTCATCGGTTTACTACTGAGAACATATGTGGTGTGTGTACATGTGTGTGTGTGTGTGTGTGTGTGTGTGTGTATGTGGTGCATGTGTATCTGTGTGTGTGTGTATGTGTTGTGTGTGTATACATATACTTTGAGGGTGTACTCTTAAATTTACCAAAGTATGTTATATTAAAAATCGTTTTACATATTCCCAACTCTATGTGTTTAAATACTTTAGGCGATTAACATAGACTTCATACAAATGGCTCCGAGGAAGCTATAAGATACCGCATGATCACTCAGCTCTGAGTACAAGCATTTTATATCAGAAACAGTTGTAAGCCAGTGAAAATAATTACACGGCTACTACACTTTTGTCTTTTACTAAAAGCAATGGTTTACATCAAAGCATAGTTATATTGAGTTCTACCAACTGGTTATTAGTATCGCTATGCATAAGTAAAATCATTATATATATATATATATGTGAGCGCATGCGTGGCTGTGTGGTAAGAAGCATGCTTCCCAACCACATGAATCCAGGTTCAGTCCCACTGCATGGCTCCTTGGTCACTATAGTCTTGGGCCGACCAAAGCCTTGTGAGTGAATTTAGGAGATGGAAACTGAAAGAAGTCCGTCATGTGTGTGTGTGTGTATTTATGTATGTGAGTCTGTGTTTGTATCCCCGCCATCGCGTTTGAACCCCGGACAACCGATACCGGTGTGCTTATGTCCCAGTAATATAGCGGTTCGGTAAAAGAAACCGATAAAATAAGTACTAGGCTTACAAAGAATAAGTTCTGGGGTTGATTTCCTCGGTTAAAACCCTATAAGGTGGTGTTCCAGCGAGGCCGCAGTTAAATGATTGAAAAAAAGTAAAGGAGTATATATAAATAATTCTTTTACTGGTTTTATACATTAGACTGCAGTCATGTAAGTGCCCGCTTCGACGGTCCAATCGATCATACCAATTTCAGTATTTGTTTCAATCTGGTATTTATTTTATCTATCGTATTCAACCAACTGCTATGTCATGAAACATAAATATAATGGATACGATATAAACAACATGTACACACACACAACATACACACACGCAACGTACACACACACAACGCATATGTGCGTGTGACAGTGTGTGTGTATGTGTGAGTTTTTATGTCTGTGTGTGCGTGCGCGCGTGTGTGCGTGCGTGCGTGTGTGTATGTGTTTGTGTGTGACTGATTCTGCATAGTTTCCTTCCTCCAAATTCCACTTAAAAGATATCGGTCAAATTCAAATGGCAGTAGTCGAATCGAATCTGAAACCTCGCAGCTGTAAAGCAAATTTGTTAACTACGCCTCTATGCAAACATATATATATATGAATGTGTGTGTGCGCGCGTGCATGTACTCGTGTGTGTGTGCTCGCGTGCGTATGTGCTTGTGTGTGTGTGTTGTGTGTATGAGTGTGTGTATGCACGTGTGTACGCGTTTAGACACGTGTATATATTTTTACATGAACGCGTGCCTTTGCTTGTATACGTCTGACTATATTGGCGCGTGATTTCCGTTTACTCTCATTAGGCTTCGACACTTAACATTTCAACTGATTATCATTACACTGATTAATGTCAGTCACACCCTAATCGATGAAAAAAGCATTGATTGAATCGTTAAATGTTATTCAAATATTTACATAAATGTCGTCTGCTTTATTGAATATTTAATGGTAGATTCGAAATCTTTAATTACATATAGATGAAATCTAGTCTCTCAAATATCTCCCTAATTTAAATTCACATTTACAAACGTGCGCACGATATGAACATACTCACACACACTCATACACACACACACACACACACACACACACACACACACACACACACACACACACATCTGCATACATACGCGTATATATATATATATATATATATATATATATACGCACACACACACAGAGAGGATGCGGTGAATATATTGTTGTCTAAAATACGGAAAAATGAAAATTGCACTGACATCTCATTTTAACACATATATTTACCAAAATTGCACCAAGATATCTTGGAATACTAAAGAGTAAAGTTATCCAATAAAATCGCCATTGGCTTCAACCACGGCCTCCAGACGACTAAGGAATTTCCTGCAACTTTTCTGGACAGCCTCGTTGTTTAAGTTGGCGAATGTTGCCATAACCCTTGCGTTCAGTTTATCTTTACTGTTACAAGGACTTTTGTTGGTCTCTCGCTCAACTGCGCCCCACACATAATAATCAAGGGAGTTGCAGCCTGGGGAGTCAGGTGGCCAGATGTTAGGGGTGATGTGGTCGCAGAAGTTGTCTGACAGCCATGACTGGACTCTCCTGCTTGTGCGGAATGGTACAGAGTCCTGTTGCCAGACACAGGGTGTTCCAGCAACCACCCTTTTGACCCAGGGCAGCACTACCTCTTTCAGTCACTTGATATAGGTCTCTGTGTTGAGTCTAAAGCCGTGTGGGAAGATGAATGGAAACATAAGGTCACCATCACTAGTGATCACTCCAAACACCACAATGTTGATTGGATGTTTGATTTTTATCACTCTCGGTACATGCTTTGGGGACACGGCAAGCCAACAGTTGTTCTGTCTATTCGTATTGGATCTTCTGGCGCAAATGCTAAGCAACATAGCATGTCTTTTCCAAATTTCTGGCAGAGTAAATTGCTTCATGGTGCTGTTTTTTTTTCTCACAGACAGTGCTCAACTGATACAACTGTACTGTGTAGTCGGCAAGGTAAAAAAAAAAGACAAACAATGTGCATGCGTGAAATTAAAATATGAAACTGCGACAATTTACCATCGCACTCTGTATGTATGTATATACATGTATATATATATATATATATATATATATATATATATATATATATATATATATATATATATATATATATATATATATATATATATATATATATATATATATAAACAAACAGGGTGTACGTTGCGTTACATGGATGTGTTGTTGTGTTAAGGGTTGAACAGAAAGAAGACAACAAGGAGATAAAAATTAGACGAAAGCAGAGCAAACGGGAAACTACACGAAAACCTAACGGACGGGGAATTTAGATGAAGAGACGATACACAGAATATTCGCAGCTGAGTTTCCTTCGTTGGTCATGACCCAAAATATCATAGTTGCTTAACTTCGGTGATCGGACGAGAACCGGTGTTTTCAACGTGATATAGCTGTAAACTCAAATAAATATATTAAATCTAAAATAGGTCATAATACACCTATAATTAATAATGATACTAATAAATTCAATAAAATTTGGCTAATTATTCCATATGCCATGTAAATCAAAAATAACATAATTCAATTTTCAAGATTATCCATAAACATTTTAATACCAATAATAGATATGATGAAATAATTAAAAAAAACATTAATATTGAATTTAGCCTAACCCATAACTTATTCATTGTTATACTTTCCATTAATAATAAGAAATTGGATAAATTCTACTTCAGTATGAAATACCAATAGTAATAACTAAACTAAACCCACTGGACTTAATGTACACCTCACTAGCTCTAATAACCTTATTAATTGCACTGATGTATCTGCTAACAATAGAAATTCAAAAAATAATACAAAAAAAAACTAGCAACATCCCCCTCATCTAATAACAAACAGGCAATAACACTTATAGTAATTCTGATTGCAGCGTAAAAACGAGTTGTTTATTTAAGAATTCATGTAAATGTAAAAATGTAATATAGCAATGTACAGTTATAACTCAAGATAGAAAACATATTTATATAGGTTCTACGGAAAATGCTGTTAAAAACGTATCACGACCCACTTGTATACTTTTAGGTATAAACATAAATCTAATTCTACAGGATTAAGTAAATTTATATTTAAAGGAAAATGATATTAATTTCGATTTTAAATGGGATATAATTGCTTCTGCACCATCTTATAAAGGAAATAGTAAAAAAAAAAATGTTTTCCATGTATAACTGAGGTATTTTTTTATTATAAAATCTAAAACTACCTACTTAACCTCAGAGATGAAAAGAGTAGTACCTGTGTTCACGCGGGAAAATATGTATTTTCCAAATTTAAATAACGAGTTTATTATCTTTCTCGCTACTATAGTTGTACACATCTTAAAGATAATATAATTACTTAAGAACACCTCTTATAAAGTTAACATTTATGATATTCTATATTTTAGATTTAGATGCAAATAGTTTTTTTTTCTACCTCTCCTTCTAACAATAACCTGTACAATCCTTGCAACGAGATAGATATTTTTTATTTTTATACTATATATTAACGTAGTAATATCAGCAACTCCTAAATTTTAACCAACCATTCTGTTCCCTCGATATAATTCACTATACCTTCTTTTTCTTAATCTCATATTAAGGATTATAAACTATAATTCATAATTTTTCTTCTGGAAATACCATATTCAATCCTTCAAACGAGAATAGCTAGGAATAATGGGGATATATATATATATATATATATTCTTAGTTATATAAATACCATTATTATATATATATATATATATATATATATATATATATATATATATATATATATATATATATATATATATATATATATTATAAGGTTTTTAACTTTTAAATCTTCATATTCAAAAGAGACAGAGACTTCAAACTCGATATATCGATTTATTCACCACTCTATGTTAACATTTCTGTGCCAAACTTATCCAGTGACTGGTCCATTGGATTTAGACATTTGGCACTTCTTCAGGAGTGGTTACCATTCGAACAAAACACGAAAAAACACATACATAACTATCATTAAATCCTTAGAATCTCGTTAGATTTCATCTTTGTTATTATAGGGGAGATAACTCCTTAATTTTCTATTTTTATTGCTCTCCTGTGGATTTCCACTAGATTAATTAATTATTTTGTTTATTTCTCTTTACTATACTATATTACCCGTTCCTTTACCCGTATACATATGCATACGTATGTATACATATGATTATACTTGTACGAGCATAAACTAACATGTGTAAGTTTTTGATAGGCATATATAACTATATATCAACTTTACCCGTATACTTATCCATATATACATACACACACATATACATACATATATGTATACACATATACATACATACATACATATATATATATATATATATATATATATATATATATATATATATATATTTATATATATTTATATATTTGATCCTTTATATTGAACACTCAATATTTCATCTACATTCAATACTTTCTTTCATGGTGCCATCCAATTTTATTTTATTTTATTTTATATTATATATTGTATATTCCATATTCTATACCCCACATTGGTTCTGCAGGAATATAAATAAAACATAGAAAACAGACAGTGCTGGAACTCTTTTAAACAAAATAATATATATATATATATATATATATATATATATATATATATATATATATATATATATATATACACACATACACATACACACATACAGACATACATACAAATACAACACACATACACATACATACACATATATATACATGTACATATACATACATATACATATACACATATACACACACACACACACATATATATATATATATATATATATATATACACCCACTTACACACACACACACACATATATATATATATATATATGCATATCTTTCATATATACACACACACTTATATGCACTCATCCATATATGCATAATTGCACATACACAAACATACATGAGACATCATGTTGTACTTCATCACATCTTAAGATCATTTATACCAACGAAATGTACTTCTTATGATATGCGTACATTTCAGAGCATTATTCTTTACTTTACTAATCAATTTATATGGTGTACATGTGTGAATGTATGCATTTGTGTATATGTGTATATCAATATAAATTAATTTGTGTGCACTTTTGATGTATAATGCGCTTATGTAAATGTAAATGTCGGTACATATGATTATACTTGTACGAGCATAAACTAACATGTGTAAGTTTTTGATAGGCATATATAACTATATATCAACTTTCAGTGTGTATGTACGTAAATGATTAGATTATTTATTCGATGTCTGAATAATTTCTGGATTGGTTAAATATTACTTTATCTTTTATTTTCCATGATAATCTGAAATTTTAGATAAGTTAAATTTTACTGATTCTCATTTCATGTGTGGTCAACAATATTATTCATTTGATGTCTAAATAAGTTTTTGACTGGTTAAGTATTATTTTATCTAGTACTATTATAATTATTCATGGTAACCTAATATTTTAGATAGGTTTTAAATTTATCTCAATTATTCATATCCTCAGTATTTTACCTAAGATAAATTGTGAGTGAACTAAGGATGTAAATACTCTTTCTGGACTATTGATGTGCATCAAAAAGGGAAAAGGAACTTCTTGACAATCAGTTTCAAGGCTTGTTGAACGCTCCCCAGACAAGACGTGCTCGGACTTCCTTCCCCTATTAACTGCACAGATCAGCTATCGTGTAAAGCACTTGTAAATTAAGCTAGCACAAATATTCCGATTAGGCTATCCACTAATGTGTTAGAATAATTTATGACAGCTTTGTATAGCAACTGACCTGTGCTGTTGACTGAAGAAGGAGACCGGTTATGTGTCCGCTGAGGAGCGGTTAGCAAGCCGTAAAAGGTCCACCAGAAAACTTTCTCTACCTTCTTTTCTGCATGCCACTAGCATAGAAGTAAGGAGTTCGCAGTCTTCATCCACATTGATATTTTATATAATTTAAATTTATGCCAGTTCTTCTCATTTGCACGTGATGTACATAAAATTAATGTTATGTGTTTATGTATGTGCACGTATGCATGTACATGTGTACGCATTTAAATATTAAAATATGTATACTTAAACTTTTTTATGAAGTCAAAATGACCAGTGTCACTGCTAAAATGTAGATAAAGGAACCTTATTTGTATTCAAGTAACAGCTCGAATTTTTATCGGTTGTTAAGCTGTGCATGCTTTGATTTTCTTCTTAAAAAGTCAATAAAATACTGTTAGGATAATTATTTGTAATAATCATCATATACTATTTCATGTAAATGTAGTTTTTTAAGGGATAAATTTTGAGTTCATTACGTCTACAGCAATGAATTGTTGTTTTACAAAGGTTAGCTGATTGGCAAATTGATTTATATGTAGTATCATCCATTATTCATAGGTGCCAGCAGCTGTGGACAGTGTGTGATTTAACGACAATTATTTGCAATTAACTGTCGTACTCATTGTGAAGTTGACAACGTCAAAACAATGAGCGTAACTTTAGTGTTCTTATCTATATCCATACGTACCGCTAGTCATAAACAATACCAACTGATTTAAGTGTTTGATTCAAGGTTTGCTTCAGATAAAATTCTTTTCATAGTACACAGATATCCCGTTAGAAATGTCCGCGTTCTAAGCATTATCGATCAGACATATGAAACACGCCACACTTTAATTTTACCCTTTTCAGTTTATTTCTATTAGATTTTCTATAGAACTCAGAGCTAGTAACGCAAGTTACAACATTTCGTATATGAATATGTCTATATAAACAATGCGATCGAAGATAGGAAAATAATAATGGGTGTATATGCATATTTCAAGAGTTATTCTTTCATCATCACCACACCCAACGCATCAACTATCCACGATTACATTGATTAAATACTCATTAAGTTTAGCGGTGTAATACATTTGGATAGACCAATTTATAAATCAAACACATTCCTGTTTACGAACATATTAATTATTGGCAATGACACAGTATTTTATTTATGCATTTATATTTCAACTTATATTTCAACCAGATTTGCATCCACCAACAAAACTAAAATGGTGGTAAAAAATATCATAAATAATTGTAATAAATTATACTGATGGTAAATGCGTGTGTTTGTGTGTGTGTGTGTGTGTGTGTGTGTGTGTGTGTGTGTGTGTGTGTGTGTGTGTGTGTGTGTGTGTATGTGTGTGTGTGTGTGTGTGCGTGCGTGTATGAGTGTGTGTGTGACGTGCGTGTGTGCGTGCATGCATGCGTGCGTGTATGAGAGTGTGTTTGTGTACGTGTGCAAGTTAAAAAGCTAATATATTTAACTGAAATATCTAAATGAAACATTACACTTGCGTTTGTTTTTACTTTGTCTAAAATATTACAACAATTCTCTCGTTACTGTGTATTGTTACCCATTTTTTTTCTTGTTTATACAACACAACGTGTACAGTGATCTCAAACCACCTTTCAACATGTGTGTGTATGTATTTTTAAAGGTGCATACCAGTACTGGGCTTATAGGCGAAATATGCGAAAGAGACCCAACCACAAATGTTCCTGTTTCAAAATTTCTAAGTGCAGAAAGATGATATCTAGCAACGATACTGCGGAACGAGTAACTCAGAGCATGGTGAAATGCATGTATCATCAGTACCAATACACAGTATCCCAAATATATCCCCAGTCTTCTTGGCGGTGTTGCCTTATTTCTCAGAAGTCAGGGACGACAGCCTAGTCGTCCGGCAATACCCTCCTTTACTCTCATCTGAGTTCAGTGCAAGTCACGACTTCCTTAAATCACAATCAGACGGGCGGATAGTTCATTGCGACAGTGGGACATCATGCGTGTCCGCGACGATGAAACACTACCATTCCTACAGTTTCAAACACACAGAAGGAGAAATATAGACAGGAATAATGGGGATTTTTTGGTCACCTGCGCTTCATCCTCTGTCGTTGGGTGGATAGGAGTTAAAGTCCTAGTCTTCTTCAAAAAGAACGAATGATATGTATGTGTGTATGTATGTTATTCAGTTTTATTTCAAGATTTTTTGCCAATGAAGAAAGAGCTGATTTCTAACCAAGATTGAATTCATTGGAATTTCAACAGCATCAACAGGGTATTTTTGTATGAATGTATGCATGTCTCTTCTATTTTTTAATTATTATAAATCTTCTACTGAGGAAGGAGCTAGTTTCCAACAAAGATACAAGGCTCCATTTTTGGGCTGTAGTTAACTCAGAAAAATTCACATTTGGAACTTCAGAAAAGTCTTACATATTTTTACATATACTTGTATGTGTGTATGTATGTATGTATGTATGTATGTATGTATGTACGCATATTTGTATGTTAGGTTTTATGTATGTACTCTCATGCATACAGTTGCATATATATTTAAATGATAAACTTCTGGAAAGCTTTACAAATTTTTACAGTTCCAGTGATGGATTGGGTCTGTGGTCTTCGAATCAGCTTTCACCATTCTGGTTTTGAGAAGCCTAATTTCTCAAGATTGGTATTTACGCAGTGTGTTACATATCCCGGTGCCCCAATAATTACGTTAATGTAGAATAAGTGACTGGAACTTGCAATCTAGATAGAGTAACTGCCAATTACTCAATAGTTCAGCTTCGGTATTTTTTTTCGCTGATCTTTAGCTTTATGTTAACACCCACTGGACAACTGATTTCCACAACTGTACAGTTTCTCTTCTTTATCCCAAATCATTATGTCAGGTCTATTGTATTTACATTTTACTGAGATCTTCACTAGGACATTCCACCAGTACTCTTTTTTATTATGAGTGGCTATGGCTTCCACCATACTGTGGGTTTTTATTTCTTTGTCCTTGGGGGTTATCCTTCCAATGGATCTCGTTTTACAGTGTCCTAGTTACAACTGTATGTCTCATCGGTAGATAATATCGTGATTACATTTTCGGGCAATATCTTCGATAATATCTTCGGTTTTGTTGCTTTTCCTGCACCTCTGTCCTTTTTGTACATCAGGTATTTGGTTGATATTTTTGTTCCTGGGTTGCGAACGCATACCCTTCAAAGTGAGAGGTAGTAATCCGGTTGTTGGTCATGTTACTATTATCTCGGAGCTTGTATGAATGTATGTATGTATGTATGCAAATGGATGTGCATATATATATATATATATATATATATATATATATATATATATATATATATATATATATATATTTATGTACATATCCTGCGTTACCCAGAATGAACGATAATGTAGAATAAGCGACACAAATAATTTACTTAATTATACCAAAGCTTCTTTACAATAATCTTTGTTTTTTCTTGTGAACCATGAATGTAGAGGTCCTTTGTGTTTTCGTATATCAAAATGCTTCATAAGCCCTCGCATCTCATATATCCTTTGAAATGTATTGTCTAGACTTTACTTGAGAATGCTTCACCATGTTCTTGTCCAGTAAGAACCATGGCTAATTCATTGCATTAATAGCTCACTTATTGCATTTGCAGATGTTCTCCATCAGGATGTTTGTCAGCACCGTTCACCATTTTAAAATTCAATTTGAGATTTATTTCAAGTGCTAATTTGTTTCAAATTCTGGGTCTCCTAGCGTGTGTGTTTATGTGTGTGTTGGGGTGTCTGACCTCATTGACAAATTTTTTCGAAGGAACTGAGTCTTTACCCTTCAGTACTTTCTGTGATTCGAGCCACTGAGCTTTTTGACATTTACCATACCTATATACATGGACTACAAACTGCATTTAACTTTATTCTTTATATTGTATTTCTGATTTTTCAATATTTATATGTGTGAATCGTTAGCACGCCGTAAAATATGCTTAGCGGCATTTAGTCCGTCTTTACGTCCTGACTTCAAATTCCGCCGAGGTCAACTTTGCCTATCATCCCTTCGGGGTCGACAAAATAGGTACCATTTGAGCACTGGGGGTCGATGTAATCGACTTACCTCCCTCCGAAATTGCTGGCTCTGTGCCAAAATTTGAAATCAATATTTATATGTGTATACGCACCAGATGACCAATTAGTAACTCTGATATTTTTAAGTAGAGAATAAAACAACTGGTGGCTAAAAATTTTGATAGTTAAAAATATCATTAAAAAAAATTAAGATATTCCCAAATTTAGAACATTTTTCTTAAGACACTTCTAGATATTAAAGATAGTGATTCTTGTTTTTGTACCTTCCGAGTGCCAGAGCCAAAACTCATTACGGGTAATATAGACTTTTGAATAATGCTATTTTCTTGGTGAGAGTCCTTCCATTGGTCACCATTTATGAGTAGGAACATTGCCAAACAGTTGCAGTTTTGTTTTACTTCGTACAATTTTTCTAAATAGATAAGAGTGCCTACAGTTAAAATCCCATAGGCAAAGAACTTGCGTGTTTTAAAGAGAAAACTGAATTGCATTAAAGGAGTATAGCACAAAAATATAAAAAAAACGAAAGTGAAAATGAGGAAATGGTAGGCCCTCGAGGAAAGAGAGGCCAGACAAACAATTCGGACCTTCAAATACAATAGAGAATATAGACTCAGTAAAAACGTCTGTATTAGATTAATCACTTATAACAACATAAACTGATTTGTTTTGTTTAACAAAGGATTTATTTCACAAAAGAAGAATAAATAGCTCGCCATAGGCTTGTTACTGCTTATATCTTAATACATTTTTATACATTGTACTTTACAGATTTCATCTAAAGCACCCATGAAACTTATTCTCTCTCTCTCTCTCTCTCTCTCTCTCTCTCTCACGCGCGCGCGCGCACTCTCTTTATTTATTTATCTATCTATCTATCTATCTATGTGTGTCACATAGCTAGCTAGAGGCGATGGCTTCTTGGAGCTAATTCACGGCAGCTTTCGTCCTAATTTTGGGACTGCCATGTTGGCTTGGCGATAACTATTAATTTCCAGTACCGCTGCCGTAGTCTCCTTTAGAGAGACTTAGAAATATTAATAACTCTCTCTCTCTCTCTCTATATATATATATATACATATGCATATACATATATACATACGTACGAACACATATACATGTGTGCGTATTTATGGTTGTATGTGTGTAGAGATGCATGGCCGAGTTGTTGTATAATTTTATTTTTATTTATTATTATTATTATTATTATTATTATTATTATTATTATTATTATTGTTATTATTATTATTATTATTATTATTATTATTATTACGCGTGCTTGTGTGTGTGTGTGTGTGTGGCGGGGTGGGGGGGAGATGATCTGAGTGCTTCGTTATTTGCTTAGAACCTGAAACCCTTAGGGAGTGGAAAATAAGTGTTGCGATGTGCATTGCTTCTACAAGAGCGTTGATTGTATAGAAGAAACAATATCATTTAGAGATAGAAAATATGCTGCACGTTCAATTCACTTCGAAATTACTGTTTCACCATATATAATAGAATGCTCGACTGGAGAAGCCACATTCGATAGCATAGTTTATCAATGAGTGAATGACTATGAGGTCGCTGGCGCACAAGAAAGAGCCGGTAAATTTCTCTCAAATCATACACTTCGATCAGAAAAGAAAATGGTATATTAAATAATGTAATTTGGGTTCACTCTATATTATAAAATGGCTGTCATGCAAGAAAGAGTATTGATTATAAATAAATTTGATCAGAATCGAGGTGCGGCAGTGAATTTAAAAGCTTGCTTCATAACCATACGGTCTTGAGTTTAGCTTCACTACGAGGCACTTTAGGCCAATGTCTTCTACAATAGCTCTGAGTCAGCCAAACTTTTATGTTAGATTTGGTAAACGAAATGAAAGCAGACTGCCGTGTATGTATGTATACATATGTATGTATGTATGTATGTATGTATGTATGTATGTATGTATGTATGTATGTATGTATGTAGTGGAGGTGCAATAGCCCAGTGGTCAGGACAGCGGACTTGCGGTCATAGGATCGCGGTTTCGATTCCCAGACCGGGCGTTGTGATTGTTTATTGAGCGAAAACACCTAAAGCTCCACGAGGCTCTGGCAGAGGATGGTGGCGAACCCTGCTGTACTCTTTCACTACAACTTTCTCTCACTCTTACTTCCTGTTTCTGTTGTGCCTGTAATTCAAAGGGTCAGCCTTGTTACACTGTGTCACGCTGAATATCCCCGAGAACTACGTTAAGGGTATACGTGTCTGTGGAGTTCTCAGCCACTTGCACGTTAATTTCACGAACAGGCTGCTCCGTTGATCGGATCAAGTGGAACCCTCGACGTTGTAAGCGACGGAGTGCCAACATGTATGTATGTATGTATGTTTGTGTGTGTATGTGTCTGTGTATGCGCATATGTGTGTATGTGCATGCGTACGTGCTTGTGTGTATGTGTATCTGTGTATGTAAGTATAATATCCTTTTTCTAAAGTTATGTGGAAACAAAGTCAATGGGCCACATATGTGCAGGTATTCTCATTGTTTTAACATAAGTTATACTAAGATCACATTTCTATTAAATATCTACATATCGGCTTCCTTCGCTTCACTTTCATTTTGTATATGACAATATTTGATTTTATAACAGCATGTTATATATAAACAAAGGATACACTTCATTCGTCCGTTTTGCATCAAAAGGTTAACAAAATTTTCTATGAGATAGGCTCAATTTTTCACTACACATAAACGTAGATAGAATAATTGCATTTACGATGATATTATGTTTAGTAACGAATACTAACAGTATTAAAAATGCACAAAAACTGCTTGTATATATATATATATGTAGGTATATAAATGTGTATTTGTGTGTGCGTGTGCGTGCGTGCATGTGTGTATATTTTAAAATCTATTGGCAGTATTCAGTAATTTTTCATTGCTTAATAAATTTTATAACTTCACGTTCTTTTAACAGAATTACATTTCGTCCTAGAGCCCTATTTAAAGTTTTCCATTGTTGACGTTCGACCTTCTTTCATATTGTATGCCTTGTCAGCGTTTTTCTCACATGCATGCCATATGTATACTTATGATTATACACTATAGAAATATATAACACAATGACACCAATTCGATGTGAAAATGGTCTCTTAAAGAGAGCGTATTCGCACTAGCATATATTTACATAATTTGATTACGTAAAGTTTCGTGGACACAAAACGCGCCCACGTCATCAGATCTCCGGAGTTAGGCTGCTATTAAATGCATACAACTCTAAATAAATGCGTTTAGTGCTACATTATTTCCTTTGTTCGCCCACTCTTATACAGATATACACACATACGCACGCATACACTCACATACACACGCGCATTCACACACACGTACACCCTTATCTCTGTATGTATGTATATATATATATATATATATATATATATATATATAGTGAAAGAGATTATATATATATAAGTATACATATATATTTAAATATATATGTATCCATATATGTGTATACGCATATATATATATTTAGGTGTATTCGTATATATATGTGTGTATACGTATATATATATATATATACACATATATACACACACACGCATGCATACACACACACGTATATACACACGCATTTTATATACGTCCATACCTGTTTGTAGTGAGAAAATGTTAATTGTGTTTGAATTTCTTATTACTTCGTCTACAAGAAATTAACACAATTTCCTGATATTGACTGACCATATTCCTCCAGAGATCTCATTTGAAAATTATTGCCATAATTCAATTAAAATAAATTCCATTGAATTAGTAAATTAGACCGTTTACAGTAAATGCTTGTGCATATTTATATATATGTGTGTGTGTGTGTGGGAGGTGTGGGGTGTGGGGAGGTGTGTGTGTATAAATGTAGCAAATATAGTCTGCAATATATTTATTAACTTCACAAAAATAAATATTTTTCCTATTAAAAGATTTTGGTTTTGTAATAATCTTTTTGGCAGAATGTTTTCTTTTATATAGAAAAACACATTCTTTTTTCACATTAACAACCACATTGCTTTCAATATCTGCAAAACACACTGTTTGAGAACATTTAAATAAGCATCACTCTATTACCAGTTCCAGCCAGTTGCTAGAATAATTCAACTTTCATGTATTTTATGAGATGCAACAAATATGTTGAAGTAAATCACGTTCAGTTATTCCTAATTACAACTGTTTTAATGGAGATATTTCAGAATTCCATTTTGGAATTTGAATTCAAAACTTGTTTGAATTAAAGTTATGTTCACTTTAGAACTAATCTAAGGTTAATGCAAAATTGACCTGAGATTAATTTGGACCAGAATAGTATATGAAATCTTCTCGGAAGGAACTAAATTACTCTAGTAAGAATAATTTCCTAATATAAATTGATATATGCTACCAATGACTAAGGCTTCTAACTCAGATTGTAGGGAAACCACTGAAGCCTTCCTCTTAGTGGGGTACATCTATAGTAAATTTAGATTAGTACACACCAGACTAGTATACATCAAAACTACTAGAGAATGTCTGCATCTCACACCCGTTAATTTCACAGTGCGTCTGTGTGTGTATCTATCTCTCTATCTATCTATCTATCTATCTATCTATCTATCTATCTATCTATCTATCTATATATATATATATATATATATATATATATATATATATATATATATATATATATATATATATATATATATATATACAAGGTTTCGGGCAAAATTTAACAGTTTGTATAACAGGAAAAGAAATAAATAATATCCTATACATAAATATAAGTATTTTAAAAAAACCAAAACTTACCAACTAGATTATGGCTGGGAGATAACAGTATACTACCAGCAACCGTTCCACTATGGCCAAAAGATGCCTCTGGAATTTGGCGCTAGCGTTCCTAACAGTGTCCTTGAAAAGGTTTTCGAACATCTCTTTCATCTTGGCCCCTGGTCGACCTTGGTGTTGCAGGCAAAACAGTGTTTTTTTCTCTTTTCTCAAATGAACCCCACACAAAATTCCATACGATTACAATCGGAGTGATTAGGTCAGAAATTGGGGTTTGCGAGTAGTACACATTCTCTTACAACTACTCTTGACTCTCTCCGGAGGCACGGCATGGAACCAAATCCTGCTGTCACACATATGGCCTTTCAGCAACAACCCTCTCCAGCCAGAAGTTTCACATAACCGTCTGAATAGGGGCTCAGAAGCTTTTCAAAGATTTGGGGCGACATGACGTCATCCTCACTGGAGACACATCCAAAGGCCATTACAGTTTTTATGATATCCGTGTCACATCTTACAGTCTTTATAATGCTCACAGAACATTGGAGCAGTAGTCATGATGTCGGCATTTTGATACCTGGCGCAAAACATCATGATATAGGTAACTTTATTCCAATATTTAGATGACTTCCAGTCTTCTGCGTCAGTTAATTTTCTTTCAACTACAGCATGAATGTTTATGCTCTCCAAGAACGTTGACTGTTCACCAATTCATGAAGCTATTTTTGAAAAAGGGAGACAGAGAATATCGTCATATTTAGTCCGAACACCCTGTATATATATATAATATATTAAAAGTCAGTTTCAATCTTGCTTGCTTGTTTGCAATGTTAGTCAGCGAAACTGGCACAAAATGGGAAAATACCATGAATTAAGTTTACCCTACAATGTTAATGCGAATCGAATGAAACAAGTCTTGCGTAAATCGGTTAAGTAGTTTTCAAGATATTAGAGATTTTCACGGTATAGATACCCAAAACGGTGCATGACGGGAAAATATTTCGAAAACTCTTACCTTTCATTTAGACTGAGTTTTTTCGAGTGTATTCAACATATTTGGCTCCAATTTCTAGAGTGCCCTGCTACCACGTAACAGGTATTTGCGATAAAGGACCCGAAATATTTGTTACATGGTAGCAGGGCGTGCAAGAAATAGCAGCCAAGTCTTTCCTTTTCTGGGGAAAGGAGCCGTTTACACGTGATTTGGCAGTCATATTCGATGAAGGCATGCGAAATAAGCTGGAAAAAAACCTACGAAACAAAACTTCATTGCTAGGAAACTCAGAGTTTCCCGGTGACCCAACGGATCACGGGTGGTCTAGTATATATGTATATATAATTGTTTTCTTAAAGCTGCAAAAACATTGTTGGACAGTTGTGACTACAATTGTCCAACGAAGAGGAACGTGAAACTTTAAGTCACAATTTTTCGTGATGTTTTTGAAACCTATTACTCTACTTTCGGTATTTGAGTACTATTTTTTCCTCCTTGTTTTTATTTTATTTAAGTGCTTGCTCGTGTATATATATATATAAATATATATATATATATATATATATATATATATATATATATATATATATATATATATATATATATATATATATATATATATATGTATGTATGTATGTATGTATGTATGTATAGATTAATATCAACACACACACACACACTATATATATATATATATATATATATACATATAATCAATTAAGGAAACAGAAGATGGATTTGGTATTAGTCTTTATTACGTATTATGTACTCCGATCACTTCGACCTATCCTGCGAATGTCCCTTATAGATGGGATGCTGTGCATCGTATTGTGTTGCATCAAAACTTTGCATAAATGATACA
Source organism: Octopus bimaculoides (assembly GCF_046866305.1). Classification (NCBI taxonomy): domain Eukaryota; kingdom Metazoa; phylum Mollusca; class Cephalopoda; order Octopoda; family Octopodidae; genus Octopus; species Octopus bimaculoides. The sequence goes on from NC_142928.1 coordinate 129,522,947, forward strand.
CTAACATTCAGTCCAATAATAGACTGATTGGCTTTCAATAAAAATCTATTATGTGCACCCTCGTAGGGTTGAGCGAATTATATGATAAAATGAGAAGGATGCAAAAAGTTTTAGTTTGAGGGAAACGTAGTAGCAGAGTGAGTGTGAATGATATCAGGAAAGGGAAGTTCAGCGTTCTGTAAGCGACAAACATGGAGTGTCAATGGGATGAAAAAATTTAATACAGCTGTGATATACGCGTGATGCTGAATACAAACTGTCGTAAATACATAGATACATGCATGCATACATACACATACACACACATACACTCACACAGACACACACACACACACACAAACACACAAACACACAAAATCACAACTGCCTTTCAAAACTCCGACGAAGGGAGAGAAAGGTGGGTGTGAGGAATACGTAACGTAGCTTTAAGGAGAGAGGGGATAGGTGGCTTTTCTACACACATGCATACATATATACATATACATACATATATCTACTTTACACCATTTTCAACTAATGATTACCTGTGTGTACATTTGTAAATGTGTGTGTGTGCGTTTGTGTGTTTGCGTTTGTGTGTGCATGTGTGTGCGTGTGCCTTGGTGTGTGTGTGTGTGTGTGTGTGTGCGTGTGTGTGTATGTGTGTGTATGTGTGTGTGTGTGTATGTGTGCGTGTGTGTGTGTGTCACGTCCTATAACTGTCTGTCTACTTTTGTAGGGTGTTCTGTGTTGCTGTCATATATTGTGACATTTAAAAATTACGTCAAAGTTTTCAAATTTGGTATATTGAAATAATTTTACACGTTAACTCCGATTTTGATATTCATTTGTTCCAGAAAAATTGCAGAAAAATGTTACTGATGTTTAAAGGTTAATCAATTTTATCTTATCAGAAAACAGGATTTAGAAGCTGGCATTTTCTGCATGATAGCTGTCTATCACAAAATTGAAACAAAATCATTAGGAGAAGGAATTTTTATTAAACAAACGAAAGCAAGGCATTACGGCGATTGAAGTTTTAATAAGTTTTAATAAATAAAGTCATGTGAAACGCTCGAACAGACACGTAGATAATTTTAAAAGGAAAAAAAAATCTCCAACAAAGTTTTTTTCGAAAGATTGCACAAATCCGTCCTGATCAAGAGGCCTATCTGTCGGCATGCTCTTAAATGGAATAAGCAAAACTTTATATGACATTTTATAGTAAATATTGACCAGCAATTCATCTAATATATATATATATATATATATATATATATATATATATATATATATATTAAATTCAAATTACGACAAACGTAAATAAACAAACGAAGTTTGCTTTTAGAAGCGTTGAGATGTCTTTTAGAAAGTTAAAGAAGTGATTTTTAAAATTCTCAATCGCAGAATAGCTTTGCAGCTAGCCACCTACACTTTTCTCTGCAAAATAGGGGTAGCTTATCCTGTTCAGGCTATATTATTAGCATTATTCTGCGATTGAGAATTTAAAAAATCACTTCTTTAACTATATATATATATATAACCTTTATAGATCTTCAACTTTTGGGTTCCAGCCTGTTCGACATAGAATTAAACATTGGTGTACCTTCTACTCAAGGCCGTTGGTTCTTCAGCTCATCAGCTTTTGGTATCTTATGATCTTAATCCTGCTGCACATACGCACTTTTCACTTCGTAAACGCAGTTCAGGGCCACGTATGTATGTATGTAAGTATGTATGTATGTATTTATGTATGTTATCAATCAGTTTCATTTCTGTATTTCTTGTCCATAGAGAAAGAGCCGGACTCTAACATAGATTCAAGGCTCCCTCATTGGAACTTTTATCAACATCATCTAAGTATTTGTGCATATGTGTGTGTGTGCAGTATTTGGTGTTAGTGTATGCGCAGATTTATATGTTTGTTTTATGGATGCGTTTTTATGTCTAGATGCATGCATATGTATTTATGTGCTAAATTTTTGGAAAGTTTTACATATCTTTACAGTTCCATTGATGGCTTGAATCTGTAGTCTTCTAATCAGCCTTTTTCTTTCAGGTTTTGAGAACCCTAATTTTTCCAGGTTTTTGTTGAGGCAGTTTGTTACATATCCCAATGTCCCAACATTCACGGGTATGAATCTGAACTTGTAGTCTGGGTGGAGTATTTATGTACTTATGTATGTATGTATGTATGTATGTATGTATGTATGTATGTGTGAATAATTTGTTTAATTTAAATAGCGATGGTTGCCATGGCATCTAAGTGGGTAGAATTTATTCCCTGAAAAGAATTTATTCCCTGAAGGATCGCCAACCAACCATGAAATAAGATAAATTCCTCATAATTACTCATTTCCTCATAATTTCTTATTGTTAAAAGAATAAGAAGACTAGTTACTGTTGTTTGTGCTCTACGTTGTAGGCATTATACATCATAGGCTAACTACATAATTGTTCTTTACATTCTCTAATACCTAGCTTCTAGATAAAATATTATGCATACACACATACATACACATACATACATACATACATACATATATATATATATATATATATATATATATATATATATATATATATATATATATTTATTTATTTATTTATTTATGGGTTTCAGCCAAGTGGCTGCGGTCATGCTGGAGCACCACCGTGATTTTCTATCTTTACGCTTTGCTCTCTTCACGTTCCTTGCATGGCTCTTCTCCCCCACCTGATATGGTCCAATCAAGAGTTTTGATGGCACATCTGGTGTATAAGAGAATTTGACATCGCTGCCCTAAACTGCGTCTCATTACGAGCCATTGGTTCGTCTGGTATCGTGGAGAGGAAAGCGTCAAGTTTTGTCTTGAAGACCTCCGCATCCATGTCTTGCATGTCTCTCAAATGTTTTGGCAGGGCATTGAAGAGCTGAGGTCCTCTGAAACCGAGGCTGCCGCAGTATCTCGTTCTTATGTGAGATGCAGTGGACGGCACCTTTGGCACCATGCAGTGGCGACCCGTGCGGGCATTCCTGTAGTACTTGATGCCAAGGTTTGGCACCAGTCCTTCCAGTATTTTCCATATGTATATTATTACATATCTCTCCCGCCTGCGCTCCAGGGAGTAGAGACCTAGTACCTTCAGTCGCTCCCTGTAGTTCATCTGTTGGACTGTCGCGATCTTTTTTGTATAGTGCCGCTGAATTGCCTCGAGTTCTGCTGTCCGCTTAACACTGTGTGGTGACCACAACTGAGAGCAATAGTCTAGGCGGCTCAGAACAAATGTCTTCCATAGAGTCAACATGACTTTTTGATCCCTTGTACGGAATGTCCTCAGTATCCACCCTGCCAGTTGTCTGCACCTTGCTGTCAACTTGACAATGTGCATGTGAAATGATGCATCACTACACATGTTGATGCCCAGATCTCTTACTGTTTGTGGTTCTGGGATCGCAGTACCTCCAGGCCCTGTGTATGCCAGTTGGGAGGTACTTGTGGTCTTGTAGCGCAGTACTTGAAATTGTTTTGCATTGAACTGCATATTATTTTGCTCTGCCCACTCATATATTGCATTTAGGTCATTCTGCAGGCTTACAATATCATCAGGATTCTTTATTGCCTGAGATATCTTTGTGTCATCAGCATAGCTAGTGACAGTGGCTCTCCGAGTGACCGTGGGCATGTCCAGAAGGGCCACTATGAACAGTAGTGGCCCCAGAGCAGTTCCTTGTGGAACACCGCTCAATATTTGTGTTTCCCTAGATAGTTCTCCATTGGCTGAAACTGTCTGACTTCTACCATTCAGGAAGTCATGCAGCCACTCTCCTAATTTACCAGCTATGCCAAGGTTTCGCAGCTTGTGACATATCAAGCCATGATCAACTTTGTCAAAGGCTTTTGCAAAGTCGAGATATATCACATCAACATTTGAATGGTCAAGTAGCTGCTTCAGGACCCAGTCATAATGCTGCAAGAGCTGCGTGAGGCAGCTTCTACCTGGACGGAAACCATGCTGGGTCTCATTCAGCAAGTCATTTTCTTCTAGGAACGCAATCAATCTCCTTCTGACAATTCGTTCCAGGACTTTGCTAATATGTGAAGTTAGAGAGATGGGCCTGTAGTTCCCAGCCTCTGCTCTGCTTCCACCTTTATGGATAGGACATATGGTGCCTTCCTTCAGCTTTTTGGGAAGTTTACCATTTGCAAGGAAACTCTGGAAGAGTATCCGGAGTGGTCCTGCTAATTCTTGTTTACACGACTTTAAGAGGACAGCTGGGAAACCATCGGGGCCAGTTGCCGAATTTGAGCTCATTTCATTTATGGCAGCTATTACATCTTCCTCTTCAATGTCGATGTAGGTAATGGATGCAGTCCCCTTCTGCTGAGTGCTATTGTCAAAGAAATTAGCTGGGTTCTTTATCTGCATGTGACTCAGAGGAGAAGTGAAGACACTTTTGAATTGTGTACTGAGCACTTCACTTATCCATGTGGGATCTGCAGTCAGTGAGCCATTAGGCAGGAATAGGGGTCCTATCTTATACTGTACCGTAGCAGTCTCTTTTGCAAATCTATAGAAAGCCTTGGGATTTGTTTTTATGCTTTCTACTGCTCTCTTCTCCTTCTCTGCTCTCTCCTTTTCATGGGAGAGTTTAATTTTGTTTTCTATTTCTAACAGTGTTATTTTTAATTTAGCCTTTTTCCTATCCTCTAGTTCTCTATTTAACTGGTTTGAGACCTTTGTTCTGTGTCTCATAAGGATTTTCCTGTCTCTAGGAATTCTATTGGCATGTTTGCTGGTCTTTCTATATGGCACGTATTTGGTGCATATGTCTTGTATGGTTGACATAAAATGACTTAGTTTGAGGTCATTGTCTTGTATAGAAAGGCTGTCATGCCAGTTTTGATTTCGAATCTCTCTGCGAATTGACTTCCAGTCCGCCCTGTGGAAATTCAGGTTGGATATTGCTTGAGTCCTCCTGGTGGGGTGGGTGTCAGTGGGTTGTCTAGGACCATACATAGTTAATTCTATAATGTTATGATCTGAGAGAGATGTGGGCGTTATTTTCACATTATGGATTAGGCTCACATTGTTTGTGAAGCAGAGATCTAAAATATTGCTTCCCCTGGTTGGTTGGAGTATCACTTGTTCCATGAACAGCATGTTGGATAGTTCTAGCAATGATTTTGCCTGGCTTTGTTCATGCAGTGACATCCCAGAAAGGATGTGACCTTCAGGCCATTTAACATTTGGGAGGTTAAAGTCGCCTAGGAAAAGTATATTGATGTGTTGGTCCAGATTTGTCAGGACCTCTTCTATGCGTCTGAGGCTGTCCTCAAATTTACCCTCCTGCTTTGCGGTATTTGGTGGACGGTATGTTGAGCATACAACTACATCAATTTGTTTTATGTGTACTATTAAAGTATCACATACAGAGTTTGAGTGTGATAGTAGTAGTAGGGGTGTGACATCTTCTCGGATGTACATTGCAACTCCCCCATGACTTCTATCCCTTCTGTCTGTTCGGAGTACGGCATACTCTGGTATATTTATCTCCACATCTGCTATATTAGGTGTTAGATGCGTTTCGGTAAGCACCATGCATATTGCTTGATTGCATGTTACTAGGTCTTTCAAGTATAGGAACTTGTCTTTGCCGCCTGTTCGTAATAGGCCCCGGATATTCAGTAGCAATATGGGTGTGATATCTGTGCAGGGGTTCCTGGTGTTAGCGGTGGCCATCCCTGATCCATCATCTGTGGTGGTCTTGGACAATGGTTCGTGTGGCGTTGACTCTGTACCCTCTGCATCCACGTTAACTGTTGTACCATTTTCTGGGCCACGCTTAAAAAAGCTTGCTGCTCAGCTACTGCAGTTCGTACAGCCTCTGCATACAGCCTTTTTTGGGGAGCAGAAGGAATATACGGACTTCTCTCTTTGTGAGTCCTGTTGGTATTCGGTGGATTATGTGTACGTAGAATTAAGCTTTCTGATCTCCCTTTTCTGATCTCCCTTTTCTTGATAATAATATATATATATATATATATATATATATATATATATATATATATATACACACACACACACACACACACACACACACACACACATATATATATATATATATATATATATATATATATATATATATATACACATGTATATATACTTTATATATAGAGAGAGAAAGGGAGGGAGGGAGAGAGAGAGGGAGAGAGGGTTTTATTAAAACTGATCCTCTACAACATGTATTGAGCACTCCTCTCTCATCTCATTCGTTCGACATTGATTAACATACATATATGTTTGTGCATGTATGCATGTGTGTGTTTGTGTGTGTGTGTGTGTGTGTGTGTGTTTACGTATGTATTCTTTTATTGTATTACTGGTTTCAGTCACTTGACCGTGGCCATAATGGGGCACCGCCTTTTGTCGAACGAATCGACTCGAGGACTTATTCTTTGTAAACCTAGTACTTATATTATCGGTCTATTTTGCCGAACCGCAAAGTTACGGGGACGTAAACACACCAACTTCAGTTGTCAAGCGATGGTGGGGGCACAAATACAGAAACACAAAGATATATATATATATATATATATATATATATATATATATATATATATATATATATATATATATATACGACAGGCTTCTTTCAGTTTCCGTCAAATCCATTCACAACGCTTTGGTCGGCCCGAGGCTATAGTAGAAGGCACTCGCCCAAGGTGCCACGCAATGGGACTGTACCCGGAACAAGGTGGTTGAGAAGCAAGCCTTTTACCACACAGACGCACCTGTGCCTTGATAATAATAATAATAATAATAATAATAATAATAATAATAATAATAATAATAACAACAACAACAACAACAATAATAATAAAATTAATAATAATGATAATAATAATAATAATAATAATAATAATAATAATGATAATAATAATAATAATAATAATAATAATAATAATAATAATAATAATAATAATAATAATCCGTTCTACAATGCCTGAAATTTGTGGAGAGAGGACTAGTCGATTACATCGACCCCAGTGCTTCACTGGCACTTAATTTATCGACTCCGAAAGGGTGAAAGGCAAAGTCGACTTCGGCGGAATTTAAACTCAGAACGCAAAAACGGACGAAATGCTGGGGCGGTAACGATTCTGCCAGCTCACCGTCTTCAAATAAGAATAATAATCTTATAATAATTCTACTTGTCATTACGTTACTTAGTCCGTCGATAACACTTTCATGTGATTAGAGAAAAAGAGTTAAAAATAAAAGAAGGGAGAGAGAAAAAGAGGGCAGGGCGAAGAGTGAAGCAGAAAGAGAAATAAAAAGAGAAAAGACGGGGAGAGAAGCAGAAAGAGAAATAAAAAGAGAAAAGACGGGGAGAGAAGCGTCCATAACATGTGGTAGGGGGAACGTAGTATTCATTACATGGTTTAAAATGTTAGTTGAAGGTTGTGAGATAGAGGAGAGTTAGGAATATAATTTTAGGAGAGGGGTGATGTTCTGATGGTGGGCTTAAAAAAGGCACAGAGAGAGAGGATGATAATGATGATGATGATGATGGTAGTGGCTGTGGTGGTGGTGGTGATGGTGGTGGTGGTGGTGGTGGCGATGGTGAGTGTATCGTGAAAAGTTGTTTTTATTTTTTTTTTCATTGAACTATCATTTACAAATTGAAATGTGTATTGGCTCTGACCCATCGCGTTGGCTTATAAGTTACCAGCAATGTGGTTTTCAGAGTATGCTATGTTGCATTAAATTTTTACCCCCCCCCCCCCGTGAAATTATGACCCCTATATTTTACATATAAAATTATTTTTTGACTGTAAACTTTTTGTTTTCTAGATATGAAATTGTGGCCATATAAATTTTAAAATGCAATTTTTTTCTGTTTATGGAGAAAATGGAAAAAGAAGTGAATATTTATCTTATGAGTGCTGTGTATTAAATCTATAAAATTGTGAATAAAATAAATATATAAAGTGCATTAAGTGATCATTGTATTCCAATTTCCTTCACTTTTCAATGAGTAGCAGATGAGTCACTATCTGTAGATACAGACATAACACGGGCTACGCTTTCAGGTTATTTGATAAAGTTTTCAGGAATACCCAATAGGTTTACTATTAATTCCGTGAAATATTCACGGCTCCCGTTAGTAATAATGATAACAATGATAATAATAATAATAATATCTGACATAGAAAGGCTATATATACAACGCACAGAAGGTGGCAGGGGTCTTATACAGCTAGAAAACTATTATAAAATAACCACCATAGGACTGCAAAAATACCTACTCCAGAAGCAAGGGAAGCTAATACAAATAGCCACAAAACACGAGCAAAACAAAAAACTGTTTTCAGTATTTAAGGAAGCTGACAAATACAAACAAGAAATCAATCTACCTAACAAATACGAAGAAGAAGAAGAAGAAGAAACAACAAAAGCTATAAAACAAATGAAATCCAAACTAAAGCTAGAACAACAACGGACCATGATAAAACGATGGCAAGAAAAGCCCCTACATGGTAAATACTGGGCTAAACTAAATGCGAAAGAAATAGACAGAGAAAAATCCCAGCAATGGCTGAGAAGCTCAGGACTCAAAGCAGAGACTGAAGGATTTTTAATTGCTGCACAAGACCAGAGCCTCCCCACCAGAAATTACCAAAAACACATAATGAAAAGAAATATAACAAGTAACTGTAGAATATGTGGAGATCGACAAGAAACAATAAATCATATTATCTCTGGCTGCCCAGTCCTGGCTAAGAAGGAATATATTCACAGACACGACAGAGCTGGGACCTATATACACTGGAAGCTATGCCAACACTATGGAATAACAACAGAAAAAAGATGGTATAAACACACGCCAGAAAAGGTCACAGAAAACGAGAAAGCAACCATACTCTGGGATATGCCAATACACACAGATAGAGAAATTAAGGCAAATAGACCAGATATAGTTGTCAAAGATCATGAAGGAAAAAAATGCTTTCTAATTGATGTATCAATACCAGCAGATGACAACGTTTCTCGAAAAGAAATGGAAAAACTTTCAAAATACAAAGACCTGGAAATAGAGATAACTCGAATGTGGAGTCTAAAAACAGAAACAATTCCTATCATAGTAGGTGCCTTAGGTATAATTAAAAAATACTCAGACAAATACATAACAAACATACCAGGACTTACAAATATATGTAACATACAGAAAATTGCACTACTGGGTACTGCACACATTCTACGCAAAACACTTTCAATACAGTAAACATAAAAGCACCACAGCAAACCACAGCACATACCCAAGGCGCACAGAGCTGCGCTCGGTAGTGAAGTGAAAGCACGTTATAAAAATAAAACTACTGAACAATAATAATAATAATAATAATAATAACTCAACAACAACAACAACAACAACAATGATAATAATGATGATGATGATGATGATGATGATGATGATGATGATGATGATGATGATGATGATTTCTTTTATTTGCCACCAGGGCGGAATAGATTTGCCAGTTCGTCTTCGTCGACGCCTAGGGTCTTCTCGAGGACGTCGTCGTACTTCCCCGCTACTAAACCTCTGTAAATATCTAAAGTGGAACATCCACCGATCCTGTTGCACGACTTGTAGAGGATATGAGCGACTCGCGATTATCTAAGTGCTAGGTGCCCAGTCTCGGCCTCTCCTTTACCCAAGACTGCAACTCTGTCAAAGAAACGAGCTGCGGAAAAGCGTCTCACAAACAGCGACCACACACGTTCTCCTAGAAATCGCTGCAGGTGGTGCAACCTGAGTGCCTGTCTGCACATTAAAATCCATAGCCTTCCCAAGCCGCCACACAAAGGAAGTTGACAGCAGACTGACCGCCTAACCATTGGAACGCGTCCTTCCCGCAAGAAAATAAACAGGATATGTTCCAATCTAATCAAGCTATAACTGGGGCAAGGCACAACGGTCAGAAGATTAAAAAAATGACAGAGGCGATGTAGGAATTCACCACCTCTGCCCGATCTTTCTGCCCATTCGTCACCTCTTCCCAATTCTTATCCACCTGGAAGTCGGGACCAAACCAGATCCCGAGCAGTTTCACTGGTCGGCCAGTCCAGCGTCCGACGGCATCGATATGCCTTTCCGGATGCCCAGTTGCAATCCCACCATGTCGGCATTGATTTTTAGCCCCTGCAACCGACTCATATTCGGTGACATCGTCCGTGTATGCAGTTCTCTATCGACGTCGACTCATCACCCTCCCCAAACAGCCGCGCAAAGTGCTGCAGGAAAGCCGCACACATCTGCTAAGAACCGAGTAGCACGCTTCTGTCCTGCTCTGTCAAGGACTTGATCGTGGTTTTGTTTCAACGTCGCATCAGACGGCTTTAGTTCCTTCGCACACGAGCCTTAGCTCTGACAACGCACTCTTCGTGTTTCACCTCAAAGAAATGGTCAAGGGCCATTCATGCCACTGACACGGAGGTTGTGGTCAATAAAGAGAGTAAACGTGATACCAATAGTAATTGGTGCACTTCGAAGTATCAGCACTGAACTACCAATATGGCTGAAAAACATCGGTGCAAGTGTGAAGGTAGAACACCACAAAAATCAGCATTGCTTGAGACTGCAAGAATTCTTCGCAGGGTTTTGAAGCATGACCAGTAAATAAGTGTCACCTTAGTCTGCTGGCTGTGGAGAGCTGACACTTTCCATCATACCTAACAAAATAAGCTGTGAGTTTTCATGTAATAGTAATAATGATGATAATAATAATAATAATAATAATAATAATAATAATAATAATAATAATAATAATAATAATAATAATAAATTCTCTAAAAGAAATGGAAAAACTTTCAAAATACAAAGACCTGGAAATAGAGATAACTCGAATGTGGAATCTAAAAACAGAAACAATTCCTATCATAGTAGGTGCCTTAGGTATAATAAAAAAAATTCAGACAAATACATAACAAAAATAGCAGGACTTACAAATATATATAACATACAGAAAATTGCACTACTGGGTACTGCACACATCCTACGCAAAACACTTTCAATACAGTAAACATAAGAGCACCACAGCAAACCACAGCACATACCCAAGGCGCACAGAGCTGCGCTCGGTAGTGAAGTGAAAGCACGTTATAAAAATAAAAGTACTGAATAATAATAATAATAATAATAATAATAATAATAATGATGATGATGATGATGATGATGATTTCTTAACCACAAAAGGTTAACATTAAGAAAGGCATTATGAACTGTACAGGACAAAGCAAAGAATGTGTCTGTGTATGTGTGTGAGTGTATGTTGTTGTGAGGGTTTTGTGCATAAACAACGATGTGTAATCCTCAATAGAAAGGAGACATTCGCGGGCTGCTCATGGTAAAACCTCATAAAAACCATGGGTGCCCCGACTTTTGGAGCAGGTGCCTTTGTCTCCTTTGCGTTTCTCCAATTACAAGCGTATACTCGGAACAGGCCCATTCACTCGCACCATAGTCACCACTTTCATCTATCTTTCAGTAAACCGGCTAGAAGGCAACACTTCCCTGTGTACCCTTATTTTTCTCTTTAAGTGAAACTTGAAGTTGATCAAAGATTGACCCAAGAGAAAAGTGTTTTATTATGAGTTCAAATCCATGACGTTCTGAGTTTCAATTCTTCCGTTGTCGACATTAACTTTCATCCTTCCGGGGTCGATAAAATAAGTCCCAGTCGAATATTGGGGTCGATGTAATCCCCCCAATATCGGGGTCGATGTAATTCCCCCCAAAAATGCTACCCATGTGACAAAATTAGAAGCCATTATTATTATTACAGAAACAAAGCTCAGGTTTGGTTTTATCCCTGGTAGGATTTTTGTGGATAGGTATCTACACGTTTTCGGCGGTCTTTCAAGTGCTTAGAACCCTTCTGATAATCCTTTCTATCCCTAAGAGACAAACTTTCTGTGGGTGCTCTACCAGGCATTCTATTTCAATCTCCTTCAGTCATTTGGCTATTACTTGGGTTACTGTTCCCAACGCACCAATCATTATAGGCACGACCTTTACTCTTTATTATTATCATCATCATTATTATTATTATTATTATTATTATTATTATCATTATTATTACTATTATTGTTATTATTGAGTGAGAGGACAATGCATGCCATCAAAGTGACACTGGGGTAAAATATACAAAGTCCAATATACCCATCATGACTACCCGTCTGATAAGGGTACACCAGGCACATGCATCACAACCATATGTGCACGACATGGTGATCTCATATCAAGATAAACAGCGCATGACCTCGCAGGTGGGGCCCAGTTAGAATTTTTTTCAGGTCGAGTAGCCCATCCCGCTCAAAAGGTCCCTGAATAAGGTTTGTTTAAGGATGTTGAGCAAAACACCCATGTTTCTAAAGGTGAATTATTCAAACTCCAAAGAACTCCTCTCAATACATGGCTATGATGCTCCCCCACTACTTCCGCTCGTGATCAGAGATGCACATATCATCAGCCACTAAGGGACAAGCTCAACTGGTTAAGGTCAAACAACTGACAAGCAAATCTGTGGTATTAAGCAGAATATTTGCTGTAGACCATCTTTTATACCAAGACAAAACAACGTACATGATAACACTTCCAATCAATTAAGATCAGAAGCCATGAGAGCCACTGCCTGGTACTGCATCTGGGCATTTATTATTATTATTATTATTATTATTATTATTATTATTATTATTATTATTATTATTATTATTATTATTATTATTATATTTGTTATTATTATTATCCTTATTATTATATTTATCATTTTCAATATTTACAGAAGTACTCAATATTGTAATGTATTTGAAGAGTTACTTTTACGCTACACATACGCTCGCGTATACACACGCATACACACAGTCGCGCCCACACGCACGCGTAGATGTACACACAATTAACAAACGTTTTGTTTGAACAATTAGCGCTTCGTCCATCCATAAATATAATCACTTCGAAGTTGAACGAAATCAGCAAGTTCTGAACAAGATGTACCTACAGCCATATGAACAACAAAACACAGCACCAGGGACATCAATGAAAACAATTGAAACGATTTTCATTTCCCTGAAGCGTGATTTTTTTTATACGCACGAATTCTTTCGTACGAATTCGAATACATATCAGTTGCATATACGTACTGGTATGTATATTATTTAAACATATCTACCTGTACATGCTCTCGCAAACAGAATATAAACATAAGCGTCAAAAACTTGCAATAAGAACAGCATAACAAAACACAAGGCAGCACTATTGGCGCTGATTGAAGTGCCTACACTGTCTTCTTCTTCTTCTTCTTCTTCTTCTTCTTCTTCTTCTTCTTCTTCTTCTTCTTCTTCTTCTTCTTCTTCTTCTTCTTCTTCTTCTTCTTCTTCTTCTTCTTCTTCTTCTTCTTCTTCTTCTTCTTCTTCTTCTTCTTCAAAACACAAATATGTGTGAGTAGTTTTTGTCTATACTAGATATAATAATCATCATCTCTCCATCGTTACCATCGTCATCGTCATCACGATCACAATTATCATCATCATCATCATCATCATCATCATTATCATCTTACCTCAGTTGGTCAGTGCAGTCTGTGGAAGTTCTACGTTAGCAATATAGAGGAATCTAGAGGTGGATAAGAACGATGACGTACTCGAGGAAACGCTAGGCGTCGACGAGGATGAACTAGCTCGACTGTTTCGGAGGACGTTCAGGCCCGCTACTACCATGAATAAATTCCAGAAATTCTTGGCTTGGCAGGGCTACCGAGGAGCACCTTCGGTTCGAGATAAACTACAGACTCGGAAGCGCTATCAGGCGGAACTGTCCGAGATGTTTGCAGAGCGACGAAACCGTTCTTCACGCACTCGTGCAGCAGCCGAGTATTGCTGTCTTGTGGTGTTATGTCGAACAGTTGTTATAGCAAGTGGGACGAATCCGACTATCGACCGAATTCAACAAGAGGATCGCCCACCTTTAACAAGGCAGGATAAGCAGTATTCCTCTGTCTAGTGGCTGTGGAGAAAGAGGTTGTGTGATGGGTGAGGAAAGACACTTTCCGTTCAGTCAAGCTCTCATCAACTTTTTTAAGTTCCACTTGTAAAGGCTTCCATCTGACGTGCATAGTTAAGCCGCTGTGCATAGTCCCATAGTTTCAATTGTTGGCCAATAACCAATTTGTACGGGTGGAAATGCAGTCTTCATGCCAAATACGCCATACCGATCGATTACTGATGCATAGTTCAGTGGAATGCTTCCGAGCAAAATGATTTAGACTCTGTATCAAAGCTTATCTGACGCGTTCCACATTGTCCGGCGTCCGTACCGTTCGTGGTGCCCCCAGCGGTCTTCTATTCATTAGTGTACCTCGTGTAGGAAGTGCATTCACACAACGTAAGATTGTGTTACGGGTGGGAACAGCCTGATTTCGGTGAATGTTGAAGTGGCGCCGAAACTCACGCTGAACTGCTGACAGACTCGTTATTCTTCACGTAACTCTCGTAGGCAAACACGCGATGCTCTATCGTCCACAGCACCATGGTTTCACCTGAAACGAAAAACAAATGCTAAGACACACAGACGGAATGGTTCCTGTCGGACATATGTCCCTCCCACTGGGGCTGAGTAAATAGCGAAACTCTATCATCACGAATGTATATATATATTATGTATATTTATGTATATATATATATATTATATATCTATCTATATATATCTATTATATCTATCTATCTATCTATCTATCTATCTATCTATCTATCTATCTATTTCACTCTCTCTCTCTCTCTCTCTCTCTATATATATATATATATATATATATATATATATACACACACACATTCACGAACATACACACACACAGACAACACACACGCAGACAACACACACACTCATATATATGTATGTGTGTATGCATACGTAGATACACAAACATACGTGTGCATATATGTATATATGTATATATATATATATATATATATATATATATATATATATATATATATATATATATATATATATATGTATATACATACATATATATATTTATATATGCACGCATGCGCACACATACCAGCACACATGTATTTGTATATCTCTATCTGTTACCTTTTACTTGTTTCAGTCATTAGACAGCGGCCATGCTGGGGCACTGCCTTGAAGAATTTTAATCGAACGAATCAACGCAGTATCTATTCTGTTTTAAGCCTGGTTCTTATTCTCTCGTTTCTTTCGGCGAAACTCTAATTTATGGAATATGTATGTATGTATGTATGTATGTATGAAGGCGTGTGGCTTACTGAATCGTAATTTTCTGAGTTCGAAAACAGCGGTGCGTTGTGTTTGGGCAAGACACTTTATTTCACGTTGTTCCTGTCCATTCAGCTGGCAAAAATAAGTAGTACCTGGAATTCAAAAGGCCGGCCTCGTCACACTGTGTGTCACGTTGAATATCCCTGAGAACTACGTTAAGGGTACGCGTTTCTGTGGAATGCTCAGTCACTTGCACGTTAATTTCACGTGCAGCCTGTTCCGTTGATCGGATCAACTGGAAGCGTCGTCGTCGTAACCGACAAAGTAACTGTAATGTATGTATGTATGCTTAAACAAGATTCACTCTATGGCTGGATGAGGCCCGCGAGCTATCAGAGTCGTTAGAATGCCATCCTAATCATCGGAGATTTAACTGTTTGTACGACATGACTTGAAGTGCCTGAACAAGTTGCATAACTTCGTTAATTGGTAACATTTTATCAATATGAACAACGAAGTCACTCTATAATTGCCATTCTATCTGTCGGTTTGAAATACTGAACACATCAGATAACGAAAATTATAATTAATAAAATTGCTAATATTCTCGGTAATTTTTATATTATAATTAATATTAACGCTAGAAGCTAAGAAACCTAACAAAGCCAATGCTGAATGTTTCCTGTGTTGCTGGCGTTACTTTATCAATGTCGTATTGGGAAATATCATTGAAATATTCCTTGGAAAATTATATAAACATCCTTTATGCCTTCCAGGTTTTTGAGATGTTGTTAAAATGAGTGTATGCGGTGAACCTCCAGCGACTTTACTGTTGATTGTTCTATCTTCTGATAAGGTTGTACTTTACTTTCTCCAAAGGTGGTTTAAGTCAGTTATTCTTAGCGCTAACAGGTACAAACGCAATGAAACATTTATGTTCTCAACTGCGTTATCTGGAGTGTCAGGTATCTACTTGTAATGGAGAAACTGTCGAGAACTGAAAAAAAAAAAAAAGAATATGTCTTGAGAATAAAACTGAATACATTTCACGGTATGATAAGCAGAAAGCATAGAATGGTTTTAATGACTTCCGTTTCTAAGTATTAAAAAACGAATGTGATGATGTTTGTAGTGAAGATAATAACAACATCAACGCCAACAACAACAGCAGCAGTGGCGATAATGGGAACAACCATGGCAACGACAGCAGCAGCAGCGACGACGGCAGCAGCAGCAGCAGCTGAAGTATTTGTATTAGTATTAGCGGCAGTAGTAGTAACGACAACATTAGTAGTAGTAGTAGTAGTAGTAGTAGTAGTAGTTTATTCGCTACAGAATCCCGAACAAAATAAAATTTTGTCACCCCAAAATGTTACGTACGAAAGTGTCGGAGATGTGAACACATAAAAACGAAGGAGCGTCAAAGACACGATACAATGTATAAACAGCAGTCAAATATTTTGTTAAGCAAGCGATGTTTATTTGCTTAACTGAAAGACAAGAGAAGCCATCATCAAAATAAGACCAGAGTACCTCACGGCTCATACCATCTGATCAGCTCACGCAAATTAGGTTCTCCGAATTTGTCCGTGAACACCTTCGGCCTTAATCAAAAAACAGAAATTGCTGCATCTTTCGAGCAGCTCAACTGACGTCTCTGAGAGATAATTGGTCTGCTCTTTATTAATAGTCTATTATTTTGAGATTGTTGTATTCTCCTCCTTAATTAGCGTAGTATTTGCCGCATTCTCTTCAGATCCTTCAGAAACTCCAACAGATGTTCCTCGTTATTAGTTCGATCGTGAATCTCTGGATGACAGTGCTTATTATGAAGAGACTTCTATTATTCTAAATACCTTCAACTCGGGCTCATTTATTTTTCTCTTATTGCCCCTGCTTTCGCTTCTTATTCTCCCCAAAGTTTTCTCAATCTTCTTCAGGTTCCCTTTTCTGCAAAACACAGCAAAGCGATATTAATGAAATTGCTGCTCTGAGCTTTTGTCAGCCCTTGGTACTGATGGCGCTGAGGATGGGACAGTTCCATTTGTCTTTGCTTATTCTCTGGTTATTCAAAGAGCTGCGACCAATGGGACTGCAGAAGACAGCCGTAGTATCAGTAACTGCAGGAGGCATGATCTTCACATCAGGATCTTGTATTTGCCACCATCTCCGCAGTCCGTTACATATTTATTTATTTATTTGCCATTTCAATTCTTTTGGTCAGAAGGCTCTAGTATACTGAGCCTTCTGCCCTGTATTGCGAGCCTAATTTGCCTCCTCTCCGTTCTTACAATGGACACCCTTGTGGTCTTTAGAATCAGAAGGCTCGTTCAGATTCCACCCAACTACGGTAAAAATGATTGAAAAGAGATACATATGACGATGTTGAAGATCGTTGTGTGTGAATGTGAAACGGTTACAGAAAGACACTAATCGGAATTGTTGAAACTAAACTTCGTATCTTTTAAAAAGTCACTAACGTTTATGAAACACACCGGTCTAAAACTTGCTTTAATAACAAAATCATTATCAATACCTTTAACACTTTTACTGTAACAACATTATCATATGATTTTGCTATGCCTGGTCGATGCAGACTACAACATTAAGAATTTCTTCAATAAACGTGACACTCTACATTGTAAATCGGATAAAGACCGTACAGAAAATAACAGGAGACTATGAAATATCAATTTAAGAAGGCAGATATTTATGCCTTTCCAATTAACTATTATTATCGACTATAGTATTTGAGAGGCAATAAATCAATTCACACTATAGTAATAAAATTCTTCCAAAGAAATGGATTAAATTTTAACAGCAAGAATCTAAATCCAAATAGCAGGAAAAATAGACATACTTTTGGCACATATGACAATAATGAACAACCGTAAAGACATGCAATGAAATAGCAAAAACATCCGTCAACTAACATCCTGTATATCACCTAACTAAACTATTGATTAATACCTGGATGAATATATCCAATCTAATAGGTGGGCAGAATCCACAACATTCTGCATTCATGAATAGTTATTAAGAATAATTATTAGACTTCTGAAGAAGAAGAAGAATAGCTATAATCCATATAAGGAACAAATATCTTCTAAGTGATCTTTTGTATGAAAAATTGTGCAATATAGAATCAGTACATTCATCATTAGCTCTAGCGAAAATTTAGCTTTTCTATATGCCCTAGCAACCCGGTTTCAACTTCTTTGAAATAGATTTTGTGATACATATGTATCTACTAACCTTAGAAAATGACAATGCAAACATACTGCAGAAAATTAGTATATTTAAAAAAAATGCACCAGGTAGCATAATATAAGCCCTCAGTACACATTTTTATACACCCTCAAACACATACACCTCAGTACAAAAATAGTCCGTTCTAAACTCATTCTCAATCTCTTAATGTTTCCCTTTCCAAATGTTATTTGTTTATTAATTTTCGAAATCTCTCCTCAGTGTCGAAGGTGACGGCTCTGTGTGTGTGTGTATATATTTACTTATCTATTTATATATATATATATATATATATATATATTTACTTGTATATATATATATATATATATATATATATATATATATATATGTATGTGTGTGTGTGTGTGTGTGTGTGTGTGTGTGTGTGTGTGTGTGTGTGTGTGTGTGTGTAAATATATGTATGTATATATGTATGTATGTATGTATGTATGTGTTGTTTTGGTATTTTTCCTGGTACTTCTAGGAGTAGATGTTTTGATCTTGAGTTGTAAGAACGCTTTCATGCTTCTACTTTAAGCCATTAGCTGCACAGTCTCTGATAAATAATATTCTTGTCTGCATCAACATTAGTGCTGCGTATAATTTACCTGTTTTCAAACGTGTTAGCTCTTCTTATTTAGCTTGTGCTATAATAAAATACTGTGTTTGAGCTCCTTAACCCTGCATATCAACGCACTTTTTTCATACAGTACAAATCCATTTGTTTCTGATAGCCTCTCACAATTCACATCACTTAACTGCTTATCATGTGCACATAATTACTCTGCTTTTTGTATGAAATTACAAGTTAAGAAAGATATTCACCATCCTGATAGGATTGTCGAGAAAATATATTCGACCTGTGTTTGAATTCGAGTAATACCAAAGAAGAGAAGTTTACAAGCTGTTGGTGTCCTTTCGACGTATGTCTCGTAAGAGCCAGTTTATAAAAGTTATTTCAAACAAAATATACCGTCAAGTTATTAATAGCTTCATCTTCATCGACAGATTTGACGGAGCATTGAATGTAGTTCTTAAAGGTATTTAGTTTAAATCCCTTTAGAATCAGTTTTGATGTTAACCCCTCCAGCTATACTCGTGTTGGTTCGGTCGATTTCACTCCTACAAACATTGATCTTTCTGCTTAACATAAAGAAGTCATTATCACAAACATTATAACTTCAATCATTGTTATGTTCTTTTTATTCTTTTCTTTTTTTCCTTGTAATCAACATCATATTGCAGAATGCTGTTGCTTAATATATTCAACAAATAATCCATATAAAAACATCTGTTGACCTCTTACAACTCATCAAATTTGTCTTCTCTCTATATCTCCGCTTTACGAAAACAAATTTGTGTTCATCCATAGACATTGAGAGACAGACGTGTGTGTACGTGTGAGTGTATCCTTGTTTGTGTGTGTATGTGTGTACGTGTGAGTGCATGTTTGTGCTTGTGTGTTTGTGTATAATATCTATGTATGTTTGTATATATACAAACACACAATAACATCTTCAAATACATGCGTACCCAGGTAAGAGAACGCTGATTTGCCCACAAGGATATAACCAAAATCATATGTGTGTGTTTATGCTTTTCGTTTTCGTTTTTCAATTATTTCTTTTGTAATGAAAGAGTTAGTCTTCAGCCTAGAAACAAAGCTCCTTCATTGGAACTTAGATGACATGAAATAAGTAGTCATTTATATATGAGCAAATGTATGCGTGCGTACATGCAGTCATGTCATTTGCATATATGATCCGTATGCTTTGATTTATGTACCTATACACATACACACATATGTTTGTTTGCCTATATTATGTATATCTACATAGTAGAGGGCAAACTTATCGAATGTTTTACATCTTTTCACAGTTCAATTAACTCTCATTTCTAATTTTTTTTTCAAACTAAGCTTCTCAAGACTGCAGTTTGAAGTGATAATTACTTAACTAAATGCCCCAATAATTACTGGTATAAATCTGAAGTTATAGTCCAAATATAATATCTGCTGATTTCTAATTAATTTGACTTAAATGTTTTCTTTTATTTTTAAACATTACATTAACGTCTGCTAAACAACTTCTGTCTGCTACTATATACATTTTCTTTTCTCTTACTTAGATCATTATATTTGGTCTCTTATTTCTACATTTTTGTAACCGTTTTGACTGGAATCTTCCACCTGCATTTTCCATATTATGGAAAATGCTGATGCAATATTCATCACTATATCACTATAACATCATATGTTATTATCTTTGTGACTTATAGTGTTGTATTCCTGATATCATGTCTCTCAAGGAGAGAATATCAATAATATATTTTTACATAGTTGTGTATGATGTAGGTTACATGTGGTTCTAATTCCCCAGAGTTTGCACCGGCTGTCACATCTAGGCATTTTACTTGCATCTTTATCCCTTTTGTGCAACAAGCAGTTTCTTGTTATTTTTGTTCTTTGATTGCAAAATTTACAGCCTTCAGTCTGAGAGTTAAATGTTACTATTTCTTTGAAGGAAGTGAGCTGGCAGAATTGTTATCATATCAAGTAAAATGCTTGGCAGCATTTCATCCGTATTTACGTTTCGAGTTCACGTTTTGAGTTCGCATTCTGCCGACGTCGACTTTGCCTTTCATCCACTTGGAGGTCGATAAAATAAGTACCAGTTGAACACTGGGATCGATGTAATTGACATACCCCCTTCACACAAATTGCTGGCCTGTTGCCAAAATTTGAAACCAATATTACTATTACTTTGAGGTTTTCTAACAACATAGCCTTGTATTAAAGTCTTCACTTACTGTTCTGTAGTGTAGTGCGGCTTTCCTAGGACTGTATCCCTGGTCATTAGTTAGAAAACATTCTGAAGAGCACCTCTGCAATTTTCATAATGCTCTTTACCTCATATACCCAGCTTGATACCTGGAATCACTTGGATGCTAGGTGCAGAGGGAATAACGATGCAACATTCAAAGGTTGTTTAAATCCATCTTAAGACAAATTTATTGTCTTTCGTTTTTGGTAGATACGGTCAGTATTATTACTGAAATGAGAATTTCTGGCATTAGTTAGTATTTATCGAGTTTTAGTCTCGATCTCAGCTAGCCTCAAATCGAATGATTCAAATGCAGGTATGAGTAGTGGCATAGGCAAACCAATAGCAGGCCACCAATTTATTATTCTCTGACGATTACATTATTCTGATACGTGTGATATCTGAATACGAGGTTTTTTCTTCCTAGTGTCATCATAGAATATATTTTCATCTATTTCTGAACGAGGAATGTATCAAGTATGCATTTCTGGAATCCTGTAACATTCCCCGTCGGATATTAGAGAAATAGTGAAAGCAGTGATAAAGATTTACGAGACTGGCTTACTTTTGTGTGTGTGTGTGTGTGTGTGTGTGTGTGTGTGTGTGTGTGTGTGTGTGTGTGAGAGAGAGAGAGAGAGAGAGAGAGAGAGAGAATGCTTGTTTCATGAGCATACATGCTACAGAGTGTGCATGCCACAGAATAGGGTCTCTTTGGGTACTTTCCCTACCACTCTCATTCACCCTCGAAATGTCAATGTACAGATCTTCAGACTGAACGTCAGCAGTATCAACATATGTAGTTCAACAAGGGAGCCTCTACGTGACCACTCAACCTTCTAGAAAGAGCAGTCACTTCTTTCTCAGATCACACTGTACTGTTTTAAATTAGGGACATATACAAAATGATGTAATTCTAGACATGCCCTAAAATGATGGTGTGGGTGCGAATGGAATCTTCATATATAGATAGATAGATAGATAAATAGATAGATAGATAGATAGATAGATAGATAGATAGATAGATAGATAGATAGACAGATAGATAGATAGATAGATAGATAATTACGTAGATAGATATAATAGGCCTGCTCAGTTAGAATTGACCTATTGTCAAACAATCTCAACAGCAAAGTCTTCAGCTATCCTTATCCCTCAATGTGGGGTAGGGAATTATGCAAATACTATGGTTACTGCTGCTCTTTCTTGGATTATCTACTAATGAAAATCTGTTCAACAGGTATAGCGCTTCTGTAGAAAAACTCATTGAGTGACTATATAATTATTACAGATTTTACCTTTTTTTAATATCGATTTCTCTGACACGAGCCCTGGGGGAATAAATCGTTCAATCGACTTTTTTTTTTACTTTACTGATACTTATTTAATCAACTCCCAAAGGAGCTGCTAAATACAGCAGAGAAATTTATTGCAATCTTACTGTCTGATAAAATACAAAGGAGAAAGAAGGAAGGACACATAATCCGATGCTCTAAATATTTTACGTTCCTCTAAATACTCTATGACTGAAAAGGAAAGATCGAACGGTCATGGCTGGAATGAATCTATCATAGGAATGTTCAAGCAGGGATATCCTACTCTAAACAGCAACCTTGGATCTGTAGAAGGTAAAGTTGTCTGGAGAGAAATATGGATTAGAGATGAAATGTGAGCTAAACAAGTCAAGTCATTTAGCAGTATTCGCACTGTTCCTCTATTCTACCCTGTTGATTTAAAATATTGATTTCCAAAATGGGTGCAAGACTAGAAATTTGTGAGAAGAAACAGCTTACTGTATCGTCCCTGGTACATGACAGGTACTTATTATATATTTAATATTTCATTTTAACTCCGGTGTATCACAATTTGTTTCTTTAAAAAAAATGAAATAGCAAGTAATGATCATCAGTCCTGCATCTTTCACTGCTTTTCAATTATTTCCTCCCACTTTCACCCCTTTCAATGGTTGTTTCACTTTTACTAGCTTCAACCAGAGGTGTGCCGATGCTAAGACGCCGCCTTTAAAAATGAGAGAGCGCATTAAGGTCTACTAAGATTTGAACTTGGATCATTGGATTCAGAATCATGAGTGCTAACCATTACACCATAGAATGTTCCCCCAAATAATTCATTCTTATTTTGGCAAAAGACCAGCAATTTGATGGTACGAGAAAATCGATTACATCGTCCCCAGTGCTCAACTGTGACCTATTTTATCACAGTCGGAAGAAATGTCGTTAAGTAGTTTGACCGGAGTAGCAACGATTCTGCTAACTCACCACCTTAACCTTCCCCCAAATAACACTTTCTGTTATAGGCACAAGGCCTGATATTTAGGGAAAGGGGATAGTCGATTACATCGACCCCCACTGGTCGCCTGGTACTTATTTTATTGACTCTGAAAGGATGAAAGATGAAACCGACCTGGCGGGATTTGAGCTCAAAACGTAAAGACGGACGAAATCTCGCTAAGCATTTTGCCCAACGATTCCGTCAATTTGCCGCCTTAACCTTCACTAAAATAAAGGTTTCAAATTGTGGTACAAGGCCAGCAGTTTCTGAGGAGGTACATTGACCCCAGTGCTCAGCTGGTACTTATTTTTATGACCACGAAAGGATATAAAAGACAAAGTCGACGTCAGCGGAATTTGAACTCGGAACGTAAAGACGGATGAAATGCCGCTAAGCATTTTTCTGGCGTGTGCAGCTCACTGCTT
Source organism: Octopus bimaculoides (assembly GCF_046866305.1). Classification (NCBI taxonomy): domain Eukaryota; kingdom Metazoa; phylum Mollusca; class Cephalopoda; order Octopoda; family Octopodidae; genus Octopus; species Octopus bimaculoides. The sequence goes on from NC_142928.1 coordinate 129,547,000, forward strand.
TAACCTTCTGCAACATAATGAACAGTAAATTTGATTCTACTGGCTACTGAAATTGCCAGAGCAAATACTACAACTATTCTTCTACCCTATGTGTTAATGTCTTTACCAACTCATTGTTCGCAATTCTTTCTTATCATTTTCTCTTTTTTTCGCACTTTTTATATGATTTCTAAAGAGAAAACTAAACATAGTGAAAACACAAGCAGTATTCGTTAATTAATTTTTGAACCGTTCGTTATTTTTTTTTACAGCTATCAGCTATCACTTTTGGAAGCCTCCCATAGGCTAAATGCTTCTATAAAAATGATATCTTAATCATTGACCCCAGTTGACATTCGTGATATAATGCGCGGATTGTGTGATATAGTCGACATGATACATGTCCGCAGCAGTCAACAAAATCTATTTAACTCGCTTGTCAAATCCTGGGGATTTATAGCGTTATAATCACACGTTGATAAAATTCTTTTCTCAATTTATTTTCCGTTAATCAATTTTGTTGAATTTAAAAGTGCATTAATTTTGTCATGGTTATTGTAGTAATAACAATAATTTCTAATCCCTCAATCTACCGAAGCTGCTTTTCTGGCTACACTAATAATTATTCATAACGTGTGGCTATGTATATTTGCATATATGAGTGGTGGTGACCATAAAGAAAATTAGTCAACTTATTTGCCCCTAGTACATAAATGATATTTTCACCAACTCCAAACACGAGAAAAGCAAAGCTGATCTTGGTAGGACTTCAACTGAGAATATAAAAGGACGTAACCCTATGTCATAAGGCTTTTTTCTGCGACTATACCGATTCTACCATCCAAAGCCGCGTTTACTTATTTGTGATATTTTCCGTTCTGAGTTCACAACCGATAAAATTACTCTCGGTGGTTTTACAAAATAAGTCCCAGTTAAATTACGGGGGATGGTTCAGTTTGCAGTCCTTTACCTTTTAAATAGTTAACAACGTACCTATCATTGCTATAAATGGTAGAGAATCGGAAAAAATAACTTCAGGTATTTAGTTATCTATCTTTGTCTTCTGAATTTAAATCCTGTCGAAGTCGACTTTACTTTTTTTCTTCGTAGTTGTTTTTGTTGTTGTTCCTTTGCGCCAGTTTTGTCCTGATTGAGCAGGACAAATATCAATTCAGATCACTTGCCATTAAGATGTCAAGCTGAAAGAATCATTAGCAAGCCGGGCAAAATGCTTAGCAGCGTTTTGTCCGTCTTTAAGTTCTGAATTCAATTTCCACCGAGGTCAACTTTGACTTTCATCCTTCCGGGGTCGTTAAAATAAGTACCAGTCGAGCTCTGTAATCGACTTATCTGCTCCTCCGTAATTGCTGGCCTTGTGCCAAAATTTGAAACCAATATGATCAATAACATATCGCTCGTGACTGTTGTGTTTTTGTTGTTTCTTTTAGGGCTAAATAAGATTACATTGTCTAACGTATTCTTTCTTTGAAAACAGTAGGGATATGATGAGGGAATCTGGCTACTACTTCTAGCAGGTCAAGTGATTGCTTTGAGACTCCCTTCCTCGTCAGACTATTAGGAATACTCACCAGAGTTGATAAGATGGATACAAATAACTACTGGTGATTGATTCACTGCGTTCCCACAAAATATAAACCTTGAGACTATTACTATAAAAATCATATTTTTAAGTGTTTCATGAAGATCATCATCATCAGCAGCAGCAGAAGTATGATCATAATCAATTTCAACGACGCTATCACTTTTCATTTATTTATAACTCATAAGTGAACACAAAGCCATTTAAACATTCAAAGTAGCTAGTTAGAAAATCTCTGTAAGAAATTAAAGTACTAACTACACTGAGAAGTAATGTTTATCACCACATCAGTATGGCTGTTCCGTTGGAATTGATGTTACTGTCGTTTTTAACCCCAGGAGGAGCCTCCTCCAGCTGGTTGTTGATGCAATCTGCACCCAATATATATTGCAAGCAGGGAAGCGAACCCCTACCATCTTCATTGTTTTCTAGTTATTGTTCTTTAGCTTCAGATCGCACCAATCTATGATCCAAACGGGTTAAGTTAACATCTTTTATTTATTCATTTATTTAGTGTATCAGTGTCTATATTATCTAATGTATCCTTTATTTAAAACAGTGTTTCGACTGCAAAAGATCCGGCTTCTATTTTTAGCAAGTTTAATGACTGCGAAAGGTTCTCACTCTAATTCTTTTCTTTTTTTTTATATATATGAGTCGAAAAGTTTATTTAACTTCAATGCCTAGATTTCTTTGTCTTTTGTTTATTTCAATTCTCTAATTTTCTTCCACTAATAGCAAATACGCTAACGTTCAGATAACAAAATGAGAAAGTTATGCAACTTTCTGTTATAACATCAACACCATCTTATATTCCTTTGTTTGACTAATGTTGTTTTGTGTGAGTATATTTGAAATGATCAGTTTGTGGAAAAGAATCACCGTAGGCTGTATGCAATTGTGAAGACCCACGCAATCTTATTTCACGTTTTTCTTAATGTTATATTTTTCACCATTACTGAAGTTCCATATATTTAAGTAGCTTTTGCTCACACAACACATTACGAAACAAGTTTTACTCTTTATTTGCAGGTTCTTCTATTCCTGTAGTTTCTCAAATTCTTTCAGAAGAATGTGTCAGTCAGAAGCTATAAACAGAAATTATATAACATTATATATCGTAGTAATTGTGGTAATGAATGTGTATATCATTTATTGAACGCATGCATGATATCTATTCTCCTAGAAGTGTAACTATTTTTTCGACCATCTCTGTGTGTCTGTTCCGGCTTGTTTTAAGCAGGACAGATTCTGAATATACTGAAAGTGCTGCATATTCTTTAATTGGCCGTTGGATTATCCACCAAAGCTATCTATTTCATGTAATGCGTCAACAATGTGTGAATCTTGTGGAGTTCATACTTTTACCCAAAAATCTTTTGTGTCACGATTTCAGTAAATCCCTGTTACAAGGAAACAGATATAAAATAATTCAAACAGAAAATCTAACGTGGCCTCTCTGACTAGTCTTGCCAGTAGCTTACCACCGTTGCACTGCACTCTAAATATTCAAATACTATCTCTAGAAGTAGCTATTTCTAGAATACATTAGAGCGTCGGATAGAATGCTTTCCGGTATTTTTTCCTACTTTTTGTGCTCTAAGTTAAAGAAACAAAAACGGAATCAACATCACCTTTTATCCTTTCGAAATTGAAATAGGTTGTTCTCTTTCTATTTCTCTTCTTTCCCTTATACGTTCAAACATGGAGAGTGATGGCTTTCAAATCCCCTAGACACATCATATGTCACAACTCCAACAGATGAGGACCCAGGGCAATGCTGTATATGATATCCCTCTAATTCAGGTATTGTTTTGTTGACCATTTTCAAGTAGTTCCTTCTGCAATAATCTTAAAACAAGCTATTTCTGATTTCAAACTTGAGTAACTACATCGTATTTTTTTTTTTTTTCTTCGTAGAGTAAAAGTCAATTTTTGCAGATTATTCCAATTAAATCTTGAAGAAAGCTCATTGGTTTTGACTACTCTTACCATTTCAGTATTTATACCATGGGTCTATTATTCTATGGTTACTTCTTGTCCTTCCTATGCTTGAGATGGTGTCACCTTCTGAATTATGCTACCCTTAATCTCTATGAACTTCTTAAGTTTTACTCCATGTAGCTGGTAATTAATTTTTATACGGATGACTTTCAATACACACACTGTTGTTCAGTATACGCATTACATGCGAAAACATATTTAAAGAATTGGATAGGAGCTAGCTCTTTCGTTAAGTTGCACACTGGAGAAAAAAATTGTTTCGATCAGAACAGAGAAGTTTGATGGCATCTGTCTGACTTTTATTTCTGTCTCTGAAGACTTCAACTTCAATATTCTGATAAAGTTCTTTACAAATTTACGAGCAATAAACGCACAGTGCATAAAATGGTATTATTCAACCTGATTAATAATCTTTTAAACATTCAAGTATTTTTATGTTTGTAGCATACTTTATTTTATTTATTAATTTTTAAGCAATTACTCAATACATTTTGTTTATATTTAAATTGACTGGACAAATTCTACATGTTAAAATTTCCAATAAGTCAATAGAGTGTTCATTCAAACGTCTCAGTATCTTAATTTCGCGCTGAATTTTCCATTAACAGCGACTATTATAAGCTTACTTTTGAAGTTTTATACTCGAGGTCTGCACAGCTAAAGAAATATCTCTTAGAACCAATTCAAAAACAACTGAGATGCTTTCATTATACTGCTGGTTAAACAAGTAATTTGATCCAACACAGTTAACCTGACACTTCATTATACTCGTATCCATTTCATTTAACATTTCAACAATAACGTGAATAATGTCATTCTATGTTATCAATTCGCCCAACACACACTGAGACAGTTGCGCAAATATACACAGTATATTTAAAATTTTTCAAGCAAAACTATTCAAAATTTGTGTGTGGGTGGGTGGGTGGGGGCGCGTGTAGTAAATATTTTCGAATGCTGTTCATGCTTAAGATTTCTACAAAATATAAACAATATATTTCGATCACTGCAGAACCAATGAATCAAATTCCAAATTATTTGTAAAGTAATACTAAAATATAACGAATGTGTCTTCAAATCAAATTTCCGACCCTTAGACAGTTACACACTTTTGCTATTTGGGAAAACATTTCAAATTAATATTATTTATACAATACAAATACAAGCACGCATACACGGGTACACACACGCATATTATATATATATATATATATATATATATATATATATATATATATATATATATATATATATATATATATATATATATGTGTGTGTGTGTATGTGTGTGTGTGTGTGTGTGTGTGTGTGTGTGTATGTATGCATGTATGTATGTATATGTGATAATAATAATAATAATAATTATTATTATTATTATCATTATTATCATTATTATTATTGAAGATGTCGCATAGTATCCAATATCGTGATGTTATTGATTGAAGATATTGTGTCTACCGGGGTTCGTACTGTCTGTCAAGTGATAACAAGGGTCTCAGACTGACAGTAATTTACATATGTGTGCAGTTCCTATTTCGTTACTGCCCATAAGGGGCTACACACAGAGGGGACAAACAAGGACAGACAAACGGATTAAGGCGATTATATCGACTCCAGTGCGTAACTGGTACTTATTTTAATCGACCCCGAAAGGATGAAAAGCAAAGTCGACCTCGGCGGAATTTGAACTCAGATCGTAGCAACAGACGAAATACCGCTAAGCATTTCGAACGGCGTGCTAACGTTTCTGCCAGCTCGCCGCCTTATGTGTGCAGTTCCAAGTAACGCCGATTTTTACAATACTCCTAGATTGTAGGGTATTTTTTAAAGTTTCCATTTGTTTCTTCAGGTTGGGTGGTATTGAGTCCAATGCTCCGATAACATTAGGTACAACCTTTATATTTGACTCTCGTAGCTGCAACATCTTTCAGGATGGGTGCACTATAGCGGACTACAGCAACAGCCCATATGTTGATGGCAGTCACAAGGTTCCTTGAGTTGTGTTTTGATTTCAAGCGAAATTTGAGGCGTTTGAAATATTCAGTGATGACTTTGTCCTTCATTTCTCTGTGAAATATTTTGTCCAGCACCAGGATCCCAAGGTACTTGCACCCATTATCATCCAGGTCTTCCATTCTCTCTCCGTTTGGCAATTCTATGCCCTTACAATCTGTATTTTTCCTCCGTTTCAAAGTGAGCACTGTTCACTTCGAGATACCGAATTCCATCTCTGTATCCTTGCTGAACTTCTATACAGTCTCAAACAGCCTTTCCATTTCAGGATTTGTTGCGAACAGTTTTAAATCATTTATGAAAAGAAGGTGGTTGAGACGAAGTCCGTTCTTTCTCAGCTGATAGTGCGCGTTGCCGAGGTCGACTTTGCTTTTCATCTTTTCGGGGTCGATAAATTAAGTACCAGTGAAACACTGGGGTCGATGTAATTGAATCAACCCTTCCCCCAAAATGCTTCCTTTTTAGAAAAATTTGAAACCATTACTATTATTATTATTATTATTATTATTATTATTATTATTATTATTATTATTATGAGTGAGAGAGCAGTGCATGCCATCAAAGTGACACCGGGGTAAAATATACGAAGCCCGTTATACCCATCATGACTACCCATCTGATAAGGGTACACCAGGCACATGCATCACAACCATATGTGCACGACATGGTGATCTCATATCAAAATAAACAGCGCATGACCTCGCAGGTGAGGCCCAGTTAGAATTTTCTTCAGGTCGAGTAGCCCATCCCGCTCAAAAGGTCCCTGAAGAAGGTTTGTTTAAGGATGTTGAGCAAAACACCCATGTTTCCAAAGGTAAGGTAATTTTTATATCCCACTTTAGATGGATGTCTTGTTAGAAGACATCCATGGATATTCATACTGCTGAATGAATATTTCTTTAAGAAGCCGTGCCATTTCAACAAAATTTCTCGAATAATGGTGAAATATACTACATTAATGGTTTTTCTATATTGGTTATACGATGCAATACCGATTTTAGATTAAATAATAATTACGTCTTCCTACCATAAGTTTCGAGCAAGGAATAAGATTTCATATAATTAGACGTAAAGTAACAAAACAAAAACAAACCATCAATCGTTTAAATTGAATGTACTTTATAGAGAAAAAAAAACTGGTTCTAATTTTATTAATTTGAAGATTCTTAATAGCTTAAAAATAAAAAAATAAAAGCAATGAAACAGTGGCGGAACGGCAGAAACTGTAGATGGTTATAGATTATTTAGTTTCGTCTTTCTATAGTTTTGGTTCCAGTTTAAGTAGGATCTAATTTGCATTTCAATCCGCTGGAGCAGATATAACATATACCAGCAATACTCTGACGATATTGATTATAATCCTGCTCTGTACATTTCTGGCCTTATATTAATGATATAAATCAATATTTTATACATAGTAAATAATAACTGCTTCTGATTTAGATACAAGGAGGGGTCCGCTAAGGTCGATATCACTGACACCAGGTACTTTAATTTATCGACTGGTGCTTTAATTTATCGACGAATGGCAAAACTGATCTGGGCGGCATTTGAACACAGAATGTGAGGTGGTGATCGAAATGATGCACTGACGATTTTGCCATCTCACCGCCTTTAACATAGCAAATAATAACGAAATATTGTGGTGTGGGTAAAAGCAGTCGAGTAAATGTTACATGCCTTATAATATTTCGTTTCATCTCCCTAGGGAACGGATGGGAACACCGTTGTGTCATTTGAAAAATTTGCATCGCAATTACATAGTTTGGGATCCAGTTACGCTACCCGACAGTTTGGGTTCTACCTTCTATCATTGCCTCAGTTCTATAAAAACCTTGTGAGTGAAATTCGACGGATAGATACTATGTGGAGACCCGTCGAAAGATCATTTCTGTTCTTCGGTGGTAGAGTTAATCCATCACCCAGGTTTTTTGGTCTTTGCGTGTCTTTTGCGGAATTCATTATATTGCAAGTATCCATTTAGTACAGGCCTTACATTTAAGGATAATTTTCTCGTTTCTTTGTACCAATCTCGGAAGACCTCAAACAGCTAATGACAACTGTTCTTCCTCTTTTAAGTCATTAAAAATCCCAGAGGTTAGAACTTTGCTTTACACATCTATGGAATCGATAAAATAACTAGTAGTATCGAATTGATTTTGATTCATTCAGTCAACTATACAAGTCTCTAATAAATGTGTAACCTTGTGCTTATATGAAAAACAATACTTTATAGATACAAAGAGGCGAATTTCGGAAGCGGCGGATCAGCAGATGTCAATAGCAAGTAGCATTCGTTTTAAAGTTTCATACTTTTATGTTCTGAATTCAAATTCCACTGGAGTTAATTTTAATTTTCATTTCTCCGACGCTGATAAAATAAGTATCAGTCAGCTTTCGCTAAGAATTTATTACATTTTGTCGGCATAAGATATTAGTATTTATTAAATGATAGCAAGGATGCGTAATGGCTGGCTTTGAACTGGAGAATGAGCAGTTTGCAACTAAAACTAACTAACTTAGGTTGTTATCTGATATGGTATTATATTTTTGTCTCTGGTAAGTTCTAAACAAGTCTTCCGCCTATAACTATTGCTTTTTATTTTCAGAAATTGTATCCAGGACTCTTGTATCCTACATTCCCCTCTTTAAAATTGGCAAAGTGCTCTCTGGGGCATATGGCCACTATTTCTTACAGGTTGAGCGACAACACCGATGCGTCTCTGTTGGTTTGTAGAAGCTCTATCGTTAGTTTTCTTAAATGTTACATCATAAGTTCCCGTTGAGGCTCCTTTATCTTAAATGATGCACTTCACTGCAATAGATGTACTTCACTAAAATATAAAATTCATCATAACTTATTTACACAATGAAAATAAAAATATCTATTATCGTCAACATTTGAAAGACAGCTAAGACAAACGGAGGTAAAGGGGGAAGTTAAAATTATAAAACGTTTCCTTCTTATTACGATTCTGAAACTGAATTTTGCACTTTGTAGCTTGTGCAGCTACTCTGTTCTATAGGAGATCAACCGATTCTATGTATGAATAGATATGCTTTGGAAACCTGGACTCATAAATCAGATGTGGAATAATATTCGACCGTCGTTTGTTCTTGATCAAACACGTGCTATAAATTATGTCCTTTGATTATCTCAGTTTGCATAACTAGGAAATAGTTAACCGAATATCTACAGGTTAAAAGAAATACAGGTTAAAGGAAAAAAAGTTACTAAGAACAACATGCAACAAGAATACAAATGGTTATCGTTATTGCTTTTACTTGAAATTTGACATTTTTTTAAAGGTTGAAGCAACGGCGTTTTCTTTTCTTGTGAATAGAACAAACAACTTGGAATATGAATAGGCTTACTGCTACAACAAAAGGCTAAAGTCTGTTAGAAGCTTAGTTCGTAACGGATTATTTCCAAAACTTTGGATGGATTTTGTCAAACAGCACTAGCTAGTGATGTTTAAAGATATCTGGAAGTGTGCAATGTTTTCAAATAAACTTGGGTAATTTCGGTTAATTCTTTGATGCACCGACATGAAGTAAACACATGTAGCAAAACCGAGGAAACTAAAACCAAATACGCTAGCTATACAATAAGGAATAAAATAATAAACAAATTCAAACAACATTCAGGGAAATATAGCCGAATTCTTAACAAATTTGCTTTAGAATCATAGCGCGTCAGGTTCAATCCCACACCAGGATACCTTGGACAAGTTCCTTTTACCAAGCCTTGGATCACTCTAATCTCATAAGTAAAATGAACTGACGGAATTTGTGTGGAAACCCGTTGGATAGTATGTACCGACCTTGCAACAAACACTGCGCCGTGTTGATTGCGTGAAGGGTACAAATGGAATATTCAAGCAGTTACACTTTGATTGCAAAAATAGATAGTCGGAACTATTAGAATTACTTATAATCAAAACCGATACAGAATTAATTTCAAATGTGTGTGTGTGTGTGTGTGTGTGTGTGTGTGTGTGTAAAAGCGTAGAAATGTCTCAATGCTTGGCATTAAGTTATTTAAATGAATCTTCAATTTATTGCAGCTTGAAGTTTCTTATTTGACTAACGATAACCAAACGAGAAAGTGTAGTTGCGAATCCTATATACTCTTTTACTTGTTTCAGTCATTTGACTGCGGCCATGCTGGAGCACCGCCTTTAGTCGAGCAAATCGACCCCGGGACAAACACAGACACACATACAAACACACACACACACACACACACACATATATATATATACATATATATATATATATATATATATATATATATATATATATATATGACGGGCTTCTTTCAGTTTCCGTCTACCAAATCCACTCACAAGGCTTTGGTCGGCCCGAGGCTATAGTAGAAGACATTTACCCAAGATGCCACGCAGTGGGACTGAACCCGGAACCATGTGGTTGATAAGCAAGCTACTTACCACACAGCCACTCCTGCGCCTATATATATATATATATATATATATATATATATATATATATATATATATATATATATATATATATATGTTTGTATGTATGTATGTATGTATGTATGTATGTATGTACTGTTCAAGGATGGTAAGATCAACAAAAGAAGTGTTCCATCTGATGAGAGATAAAAATTATTTAATAAACAAAATATATTTTTTGTGTTACTATCAGTTTCATGCACCGAGAGCATGCCAAATAGTGTTTTTAACATATCTGGTGTCCCAGCACAATCATCGGGCACTACCCACATGGCATGGCGAACTAAAAATGGGATGATAGGGTGAGTGAAAAAGCAAGACATGTCAAGAAAGAAGTAGATTACCAATGCGGAACTGGTACTTATTTTAACGACCTCGAAACGATGAAAGGCAGGTTTCTGATCTTAACTCATTGGAAGTGTTAGCATGAACATATTTTGTGTTAGGTGTAAAAGATGGGTTACAACAAATATTCTGCTCAATACCACAAATTTGCTTGTCAGTTACTTGACCTTAGTCAGTTGAGCATGTCCCCTAGTGGCTGGCCATATGTGTATCCCCGATCAAGAGCATGTTTAGCTGCGAAGTATCATGGCCATATGCTGAGAGGGATTCTTGGAGTTTGAATAATTTACCCCTGGAAACATGGAAGTTTCATTCATCATCCCTAAACCACCCTTATTCAGGGACTTTTTGAGTGTCATGGACTACTTGACTTGGGTCCCAACCAGCAAGGCTCATATGGTTGTGATGTATGTACCTGGTACACCCTGGTCAGATGGGTAGTTATCATAGGGACACTGGGCTTCAAATATTTATACGTCACTTTTGTGGCGTGTGCTACTTTCTTACTCACTCAATAATAATAATAATAATAATAATAATAATCATAATAATAATAATAATAATAATAATCTTTTCTACTATAGGCACAAGGCATGACATTTTGGTGGTGGTGGTGGGGTGGGGGGTTAAGTGGATTACATTGACCCCAGTACTCAACTGGTACTTAATTTATTGACCCCGAAAGGATGGAAGGCAAAGTCGACCACGGCGGAATTTGAACTCAGAACGTAGTGACAGATGAAATACCGTTAAGCCTTTTGCCAGGCCTGCTAACGATTCTGCCAGCTCGCCGCCTTAATAATACTAATGATAATAATAATAATAATAATAATAATAATAATACCACTCAGAGAGCGAAAACCGCTGCCAGGGCAACGTCCTCTCAACGATTAGCCGGAGAAGATTTTTAAAAAGAGAATATCTGACATAAACTCGACTGCTCTTACAAACGAGAATACTAGCGAAGGCGGCGGTAATAATAATAATAATAATAATAATAATAATAAGAAGAAGAAGAAGAAGAAGAAGAAGAAGAAGAAGAAGAAGAAGAAGAAGAAGAAGAAGAAGAAGAAGAGCAACAACAACGAAAAACGAAGAGAAAGACAGAAGTAAAAGAAAAAATAGAAAAAGGGGAATGCGATTGAAAAAGAAAGTGGAGAGTTGTTTACACGGTGTGAAAGAGAAAAGATTTTAGTGGAATTAAAATAAATGCAAATGTAGTGACATAGATTAAGATAAATATAAAAATTGAATTTTAAAATCAAATAAATCTTAAAACGAATTAAGGATGCCGATGATATATATATATATATATATATATAATTATGATAATAATATTAGGGATAAAATCCAAATTTACAGGTAAAAATTCAATTTAATTTAATTTATCAAAATTAAAATTAAATTAAGTTTCACAATATATAATATGTAAATATATAATTTAGAGAAAAAAACCCCACAATTCTAGAATTCATCTATGAAAATCCACAGTCACATATAGAAAAATTTAATAAGTAAATACGCTAAAAAGATCTATAATAAAAATACAAAGTAATAAATATTAAAATAATAAAACAACTACACGTGTTTCATAGCCACATTTTCAAATAGTAAATAAAATCAAAATCAAATCGATTCAAAATAAATCGATCAAAAATCAATTCTATTCAAAAATATAGCTAATCTTTGGGTCAAAATACAAAATACAATAATAATAATAATAATAATAATAAATGTATATATATCAACTAACAATAAATAACAAATGAATTTATATAAAAATACATATTTTACCAATAAATAACAGAAAAACATTTAACAATATTATTGAAAATAAATACAATACTTATCTTATCGAAGCTTTATATATATATACAAAGAGAGAGAGAGAATTGCATATATATATATATATATATATATATATATATATATATATATATATATATATATACACACACATACATACGCACATATATGCATACACAATGACGTGCACACAGGCACACATAAATATACATATATATTTATATATACACCACGCCATATATATATATTTATATCTATATCTGTCTATCTATCTATCTATCTATCTATCTATCTATCTATCTATCTATATATATTTAGGGGAAATGATGACCAAGTAAAATAAAAATGTAAAGATGAATGAAATAATACAAGATGAAATAAAGACTAAAAACAGTATACGATAGCATAAAGAAAGATGAAAAAAAATAAAAAAGAATTAAAAATAGAGTAAAGTAAATGAAACATAAGTTATAATTCTTTTGGTAAATTTTTATGAGTAAATATTCATAAGTATTTTCATAAAAATGAAAACGTTTGTTTCATTCTCTCTCACAAAGTTCTCTTTCATAAAGTTCTTAAATGTAGATCTTAAATCACCCACACAAATATGGGTGTATGTGTGTGTGTACGTGTGTGTGTGTTTGTGTGTGTGCGTGTATGTGTGTGTGTGCGTGTGCGCTTGTGCAAACATAATTTACAAAACAGCTTCATGTAGGTTTATATAGATTTTGAGACTACATAACAAGTTAACTGTTTTGATTTTTGTGCATTTAATTCTGAAACTGGTGGAGGTGCAATGGCCCAGTGGTTAGGGCAGCGGACTCACGGTCATAGGATCGCGGTTTCGTTTCGCAGACCGGGCGTTGTGAGTGTTTATTGAGCGAAAACACCTAAAGCTCCACGAGGCTCCGGCAGGGGATGGTAGCGAACCCTGCTGTACTCTTTCACCTCAACTTTCTCTCACTCTTACTTCCTATTTCTGTTGTGCCTGTAATTCAAAGGGTCAGCCTTGTCACACTGTGTCACGCTGAATATCCCCGAGAACTACGTTAAGGGTACACGTGTCTGTGGAGCTGGCTCAGCCACTTGCACGTTAACTTCACAAGCAGGCTGTTCCGTTGATCGGATCAACTGGAACCCTCGACGTCGTAAGCGACGGGCTGCCAACAACAACATGTATGTAAGTATGTATGTATGTATGTATGTATGTATGTATGTATGTATGTATGCATGTCTGTGTATGTATGTATACATGTATGTATGTATGCATGTATGTATGTACGCATGTATGTACGTATGTATGCATGCATGTGTGTATGCATACATGTGTATGTATGTATGTGTGAGAAAGTATGTATTTAAAGTCGTAATCAAAAATCTGAATACAAAGATACAATTAAAATGTTTTCTGAATATATTTCGATTATAAAGATAAAAGCTAATTACCTACTATAAATTAGTTATCTTACGTATTATAATAAATGGATAATGAGTCATTGTTTCATAATTACACCTCCTGTTTGACATTTGAGATACACCATGTTTCATCAATTGAAGAACAATATGAGGCACTTTTTCAGATGATAGTTCCATGAATTTATAAAACATTGATGTATATGGTAGTATGACAAATGTCAAATATTTGTGCAATGTCACATCCTCCATGTGTCATATTACATAATGTTATTTAACTTTGTTACTTGCTGCATCTAGCAATGCGCATGTTTATATAAACATACACAGATGCATACTTACGGCTACATATGTATAGATTAATATATGTAAGTGTATACATACTCATACATGCAAACCATTAGTTTATAAATGGATAACTATATACCCGTAAATGTATAACACATATACATGCCATAATATTTCCTGTATTTTGTGATCTGTTTCATGTTCTATGTTCAAATCTACACGAAGGAAACTTTGCTTTTCATCATTTCAGAGTCGATAAATTAAAATACCAGTCAATCACTGGAGTCTGTTTAAGCGACTAACCCTTCGATCCACTTCGTCCTCTTCCCCCGCCAATTAAAAGTCTGTGGCCTTGCGTCTATATGGCCTCGTTTATACTAAAAGTTGAAAGGAAGTCGATTGTTAGACTGTAATGGCGTCGGAAACCTGTTCCAGGTTTTACTTTCTGAGTTCAAATGCCGCTGATGTCGACTACATCTTTCATCCTTTCGGTGTCGATAAAATAAGTACTAGTTGAGCACTGGGTCGATACTCGATTAGACCTCTTCCCAAACCCAAATTTCATGCCTTGTGCCGACAGTAAAAAGGCTTACTATAATAATTAGGAAGCATAATGTAATTCATAAAAAAAAGCCCCTCGCAATATTTCGCTGAATTTATTAATTGACATTGGAAAAAGCATACATATATGTGGGTATTTATTCAATTCGGCATATGGCGTAGTGGTTAAGAGCGCGGGCTAAGATTCCGAGTTCGATTCCAAGCAGTGACCTGAATAATAATAATAATAATAAGATGACAACGTTTCTCTAAAAGAAATGGAAAAACTTTCAAAATACAAGGACCTGGAAATAGAGATAACTCGAATGCGGAATCTAAAAACAGAAACAATTCCTATCATAGTAGGTGCCTTAGGTATAATAAAAAAATATTCAGACAAATACATAACAAAAATACCAGGACTTACAAATATATATAACATACAGACAATTGCACTACTGGGTACTGCACACATTCTACGCAAAACACTTTCAATACAGTAAACATAAGAGCACCACAGCAAACCACAGCACATACCCAAGGCGCACAGAGCTGCGCTCGGTAGTGAAGTGAAAGCACGTTATAAAAATAAAACTACTGAACAATAATAATAATAATAATAATAATAATAATAATAATAATAATAACAACAACAATATCGAAAAATACCTTAGGAATGAGAACCCAGGTTCGAAATTTCCCCAAGACACCTGAAGGCTGGAGGGTATATCAGCCGAAACGTTGTGTTAACAACAAACAAGATGAGGACAAATATCCGTTAAATGTATATAATGTAAATATGTACATAATTCCTCATCTCTTAAATATAGAACTGTATTGAAAAAATTCAATGTAAGTCATTCTTTATTGTCGCTCATTTTGGGGAAAAAGAAAACACGTGAGACATTTGACACACCAGGAAATCGCTTCAAAGTGGCTGAAGGAAAGGCAAATGACAACAAACGTGTCTGTCTTTCTCGTGGTCATCTTTGGAGATTTTGATCTCTATGAACTGTAAAATCTCAATTGAACAGAAAACACTTACGTGCGCTGTACACAAGTGGTGGACTAATGAGTTCAAAAAGCATGATTAAATATATAAATGGATCCCAGTCAGAATTTCCGACCATTAGTGTTCATTTGTTTAATCATCTGAGCTACTAAACTCATTGAATTAGCGTGTAAATGGTTGAATATTCCATAGTCAAGTGCAACCTTAATGTAATTCCCAAGCGAAATGAATGTTACACAGTATAACAAGGCTGGACCTTTGAATTACTAGTTCGAAGGCTTCTTCACAGTTTCTGCCTATCCAATTTCACTCACAAGTTATGGGTCGACCCAAGACCATTGAAAAATAACATTTGCCCAAAATGCGGAACCGAAGTCAAACTTCACAGCCGCTCGGTCATATTGCGCTCACAGATGTATTCAGGAAACGAATAACATAAACATTTAATGAGCTCACTTTGAAACTAAATGGCCGAGGTGAATTTCATTGCAGGGAATCTCATCTGCGAAACACCTCATTCTAGTTTCAGAATTTTGTTGGCACTCCATCGCTTACGACGGAACAGCCTGCTCGTGAAATTAACGTGCAAGTGGCTGAGCACTCCACAGACACGTGTACCCTTAACGTAGTTCTCGGGAATATTCAACGTGACACAGTGTGACAAGGCTGACCCTTTGAATTACAGGCACAACAGAAACAGGAAGGAAGAGTGAGAGAAAGTTGTAGTGGAAGAGTACAGCAGGGTTCGTCACCATCCCCTGCCGGAGCCTCGTGGAGCTTCAGGTGTTTTTGCTCAATAAACACTCACAACGCCCGGTCTGGGAATCGAAACCGCGATCCTATGACCGCGAGTCCGCTGCCCTAACCACTAAGCTATTGCGCCTCCACCAGTTTCAGAATTAAATGCACAAAAATCAAAACAGTTAACTTGTTATGTAGTCTCAAAATCTAATCGCTCCTCACTATGCAAACAGCATTGAGTAAATACCTGAAGGAGCGTGTAGGAGGAGAAGCATGCTTTCATCAAATTAGTCAACACTCATCAGTTACTGTACATGACTGATGAAATAGTGAGATACTGTAGTACACACAACGCAACAAATGGATCCTCTAGAAAGATCAGAAAGGTTATTTTCTGGAGAAACCCACTCCGATTTTAATAAGGAAGTAAAAATTTACGGATTGCAGCAATGGATAAGTAGCTTTCTAAATTCATATGTTACTAATGTTTAATCTCAAATTACCTCTGATCGAGTTGGCATATAATAAAAGACATTCCAACCCAGCCCATCCAGTCTATTTCCCATGCACAAAAAAATTAGCTGCTATTTCTAGCCGAATGAGTAGACACGGAGAGATTACTTCATTTGGATTTCTAAATTCACTAGTTCTCTTCGTTACTCAACTAACCAACGTATAAGTGCGGTTCAGAAGCATGCTTAACATTTGTAGGATAATGAATAAGGAGAAAGCCTACATTTTAAAGCCATCACAGACTCAATGAATTGAATGTATAAATGCCGTGAGACAAGATTTATAAAAGAAAAAAACAATTATCAGATCTTGTGCAAAAATGTGTTCGCTCAGCGACCAAACATGCCTTTTTTTTTCAAATAAAAAAAACACAGAAGTATACAACGCAGTTGCTATGCACAAACACGCACACCCCCGTGTTTTTCCTTTCCGTCTCTTTGTTGTTTCCCCTGTCCGTCTTTGTATCGTCTATCTGTCCGGATGTTTTATTTCGTCTGTTCCGTTCTTGTTCCATTGTTTGGATCCATACATACACATAGCGGCGTACGTACACTTTTGCTCACCTCGTAAGTATGCATGTATCTAAATTCTGTACGACTCTTACTTTTTTGTAGTCCCCCTCATACTTTCTTCTTTTCTTTTCCTCCTCCCCCTCTCCCACATTTCTTGATCTTCTCTTTCTTTAATTTCCCTACTTTTCCTCCTCGTTTATCTCCCTTATACCTTTTTCTATGTCCCTTTGATTTCCTCTCTTTCTCGTTCTTTTCCTAATTCTTCAATCCCTCTGCCTCCTACCTCTCTCCTTTCCTTCCATGTAACCGTTGTTCAGCCAAGCATGATCTTTCATGGCTCGACTGCCAGCCGCGAAACATCTCTTATATTCCTGTCTCATGACTTTCACCTCTTATGTTCATCTCCTATGTCCCTGCCTCAGGGCTTTCACTCTACACACACCAGCTCCACTTGATTCATCTTTATTGGTCGAAAGACACGTGTTGTTATTTTATTGTTGTTTGTATTTGTAATTGTGTAATATTTTCTCCGTTTTATGTCTTTGTTGTCGTACACATTCGCTTGCTTTGTCCAAAAAATTTAATGCTCTTAACTTGGATTTTTGGAGCCAACCAGATTTGAACATTCTCAAGTGTAACCGGCCGAAACTGTAAGGATTATCTGGAGACCTGGCTGACGAGAGAAGGCTGCGAATGATCCGTCCTTGTTTTTTCCTGTCTGTTTTTGTATCGGCTATCTGTCCGGATGTTTCATTGTCGTCTGTTGCGTTCATGTTCCAATTTGGATTTATTTTTTCCTGGGATCCCTTACCCCATCCACCATATTCTCCTGATTTTGCGTCATCCGACTACTTCTTGTTTTTGTCTCTACAGAATTCATTGCAAGGAAAAACGTATAACGATTTAGATGGAGTCCAATTGCATCTAGATAATCTTTTTTCTTCAAAACCAGTCAAATTTCACGCTGAGGGAATAGTTATGATGGGCAAAGGTCATTAATAGTAATGGAAATTATTTCATTAAATAAAATTTATTGAAATGCCAATTATTTATATCCCTTTTTACATATTAAAAAACGCTTAGAACTTTCCGGACAACCTAATATACATATAAAAATGCTCTGAACTTCTATCGTTTGTCCTTGTCAAGTAGACGTAAACAATAATAAAAATAACTCCTCACTGGTCCAACTTTGCTTTTCATCATGAGCCAAAGCGAGCCTCTACGTGTTAGCTTGATCTACAAAAAAATGGCAGTGAAATTTCTCTCTGAATCAAACCCTTAAGTATTGGAACCACTAGATAATGTAGCCCTGAGCTCCTGGTACACAGTAAAAAGACGGGATGGTTATGGTTGGAATACTTATGATCATAAATCTGCCCGAATAGGGTTAAGGAAAATAAACAACAACAGCTCTTATTTGTGTTCCGTGACATTAACAGTTAGCAACTAAGTTTTATTAGTCACGGCACTTTAACTGCATTCGCCATATTCTTCCAGTTTTATGCATAACTAGGTTCCGCATTGTTGCTATTTTTATTTTCTGTATGTTTATTTCACTCTCTTAAAATATATCTTACACCAGCGATACCTTGAAGGACATTCATTCTTAATGATTAGGTGAAGTGTACATTATATGTCCATATTAACTATTACGATTTCTCAGTCGAATAGAATTCACTTGTTTTGCATCTAAATAAAGAAAGGCTTTACACTAATCTACGGTAGCCTACTTTACTATCTTTATTGTCATTGTTGATGGAATAAAACATGAACAAAAAAACCTAATGGATAATTTTGCAGAAATCTTTTCAGTTATAAAATAAAAAAGAAACGATGCTGAAATATTTAGAGATTCTTTAAAGAATCTCTGAAAGGATCTGCATATCTATTTACAAAGACTTCCACTTCGTAAAAAATAAACATTTGGTATCGTTTCGTTATCTGATTAGTGAATCGAAAGAGTCGTATGAAAAGCACATAGTTCCGAGTTCAGTCCCACTGCGTGGCACCTTGGGCAAGTTTTTTCTACTCTAGCCTCGGGCCAACCAAAACTGTTTTCATGTATGTCTATGTGTTTGCATATGTGTGTGCTTGCATGTGTGTGTACCTCTATCTCTTTGTGTGTGCATGTCTGAATGTGTCTGTGTATGGGTTTTTGTGACTACAAACATACTTAGAGACACACACAAACTCACGTACACACACATAACACCCCCACCAACACACAACACAAATAGACATACGTACACATACAGACATACACATACAGACATACACATACATATGAACCATCACACACACATACGGTTGCTTACACACACACACACACCACAAGGGTATTTAAAACAACACACTCACTCAGACACAGAGAGAGACACACACACACACTCACGTATACACACACTCACACAAAACACTCCCACCCACACACACAGATGCACACAGATGCACACATACATACACACACAGACGCACACATATGTACACACCCTCACACATACATACGGTTGCTCTCTCTCACACACACACCACAAGGACGATTAAAACAACACATACATACTCAGAAAAATAGATATACGCACACTCTCACGTACACCCACCTAACATCCCCACCGGCACAAAAAACACACAAACACACATACACACTCACTCACAAACGCACTCACGCACACACGAACAAACACATATACACATACACACACATGCGCACACACAACACCCTAACAAATATTAATCACACACATACACACTCACACAAACGTGCACACACATACACACACCATCCTACCATAGATAAAACGCACACATACTCATATACACACGCCACACACGCACACATACAGACATAGACATACACATACATATGAACCATCACGCACATACGTTTGCTTTGCTTACACACACACACACACACCACAAGGATATTTAAAACAACACACCACTCAGACAGAGAGACACACACACACACTCCCACACTCACACAAAACACTCCCACGCACACACACAGATGCACACATACATACACACACACACGCACACATACGTACACACCCTCACACATACATACGGTTGCTCTCACACACACACACACCACAAGGACGATCAAAACAACACATACACACTCAAAGAGATATACGCACACTCTCACGTACACACACCTAACATCCCCACCGACATTCCACAATAAACTCTGGGACCAATAAAAACGGCACACACACACACACACACACACGGACACAAACACACATATATACACACACATAGAGATGTGCACAAAACCGGTCCCAAAAACCAGTGAACCATGACAGACTGTCACAGACCAACCAAAAATAAGAAAATCCTCTTTAATTCTTCTTCCCTCCCACCCCAGCTAGCCAGTCATACTGTCTCTTAAGACAGTAAACCATTCCCTCAATATACACAAGAGAAAAAAGCCAGGTCAGTTCCTCCTCAACTTTATTCGATTATCAAAGAATATGTATAAGAATATGTATATGTATTTTTCCATATGTGTATTTTCATACACTGTTTTTAACAATTTCACCTTAATATCAGAGAATGTGTGACAATCAGTATGTAACACTACAAAGTTCATACAAAGCTTTATACTTTAAATATATTTTATCATCAAAGAATGTATATATGCATTTTAATACTCAAACTGTTTTTTAACATTTTTTATTATTCTCAAAGACTTTTGATAATCTTTTTCTAAAAAAATGAAACCGGTTAAGTAAATAAATATTTAAAAAAATAAGTGCATTTTCAAACCTTCTTTCATATATATATATATATATATATATATACATTTTTTAAATATATGTTATGTTATTCTGCATCTCAGTTGCCTTTTAATTCATAAATCAATTCTACACATTCGGAAACCTTAGTAGGAGAGACATCTGGTGGGGAAAAATATGAATTAAATTAAATGTCACTATCTCTTTCCAATTGATTGTTTTCTTTTTTAGATTGCATCGGTTCCCAATTTATTCCCGAGATATAGACAAAACTAATTTTCCAATACTCTAAGTCCCATAAACTTAACGTCATCGCAGTAACACTGTCTTTATGCACTGTTTCTGGAGTCAGGTCAACATACCATTAGTGTATATCTACAATAAGTGTCATGTTCCTCATAGTAAAGCAACGAACTACCACTTTCAGTAGACTTCAAAGTGTTAAACTCCATCACTTCATAGTACATATTTGCACAAAGAAGTGTCTACCGAGATTTAAGTCTGTTTGCCATGTGCTCTGTGTAACACAAGCCAGATGTATTCTGTTCGATGCAGCTCTCGAATATTAAGATTTCGTCTAAAGGCAATTTCTGCTATTCGTCACAGTTAGTGCATGAATTTTTTATTAAAACTTTTTTCCTGCCTTTTTATAGATTTACTTAGTGAAAGAAAAAATAAATTCGAGTAGTTAAAAGTGATTATACGACACAATATTACTCTCTGGCTGTAAGAGTGTGTTTTTGTTTTTGTTTTTTTAATCTCTCTGTGCTGCTCTGTTAACAATAATCCATTTAATATTTAATACATGAGTGCTATTTTAAAAACAAAACACATAAAAGTAATTTTTTCTATGATGTCCTAATTCATCTGACGTAAATATTTTAGTTCTGAAGCTGATTCATGCATTTTATAAGCAATAAAATATTGGAGATTAGCAAGCAATCTTTTCTTAATTCTCATTTTCCTCACTGAATTTATTTTTCGGTGTCATTTAGAGTCGGATTTAACGATACACTCATCTCAGTCATCTTTCTTCCCATCACCCATATTGTACCTGACCCTAGAAAGTCTGCTCCTGTAGTGTCTTCCATGCACAATTTTTTAATTTTTTTCTTGCGGCATTCAGCTTATACATTTTCAAAGAGAACGTTACTAACATAAATCTCACCAGTCTCTTTTGAATACCACGGAAACAGCACTATTCTCTGCACTAAAGTCACTACAAAAATATTTTGTTTT
The DNA here is from genome assembly GCF_046866305.1 of Octopus bimaculoides. NCBI lineage: Eukaryota > Metazoa > Mollusca > Cephalopoda > Octopoda > Octopodidae > Octopus > Octopus bimaculoides. Next base: position 129,569,229 of record NC_142928.1, read on the forward strand.
CTTTTTAGACCATAACTGGTTTAAAATTCTAAATATCACGCGTTCTAACCTGCCCTTCACCACTCTGAGATCGACAAAATAACTATCAGTAATATACCACAATAAATTCTCTCAGTTATATAATAACCTTTTCTCTTATCAAACTGATTTTGTGTCAAATTAAAATTCTTATTAGTGTCCAGCTCAACTTATCGCCTGCAGCCGTCTGTAGAAAGATTTCCGAGTAAGAAGTCGGCTGTCGAGTTAAAGTATTGTCCTTCTAATTGATCATCAGGTTATGGTGATGGTTTCTAACAATCCTAGTTTGTAGAAGGAGGTTATAAATATTCACATACCTAATTTGATTGCTCTCAACACTCGTCTGTTTTCTTTATTTCCTTGAAATCCTGATACCCTTCCTTTCTCTACCCCCTCCCTTTCTTTTTTCTTGAAATCTCCAGCTTCTCTTCTTCTGCACATCTTGGATCTTTTTAGAAAGTTTACAATTTCCTTACCTAAATCTTTTCCAAATCTCTCTTTGCTTCTTTCTCTGAAATTTCTCTTTTTCGAAATAAGTTTGTCTAGGGCCCTTCAAAATTTTGCTGTGGAGAAGTGTGTGGAGATGATCAGCGAGAGCGAAGTGGAATTCCGCAATGTCAACACAGAGGAACTGGGACTCCTGCTTAGACTGACATATGACAATGAATATCTTGACAAACATGACCTTAGAAGTATCCGCCCCAGTAGACGTTTAAGAGGTAGACCACCAGCAAGTACATCTATGGCTAGGAAGACCCCTATAGAGAGATGGAGCGGATGAACCAGAGCCATACGGATCCCCGCAGACGAATTTCAAGTAAAGAAAATGATCGCACATGCACTAGGAGCTAGTATGAGAGTTACCCTAAAAGGCCAGACGTTTAAGTTTAACAACAAAATATACGCCTAGGATGAGGGGGCAGCCATCGGGGTTAGCATCGCCGGTGATGTGGCCAACCTTTTCATGGTATGGTGGGACAGAAGGCTTAAATAACGCCTGACACAGAACTCCATACTCATGAACATATACTCTCGCTATGTCGATGATATCAACGTAGTGGTAAAGTCACCCCCACAAGAGAGTACTCTTAAAATAGAAATAGAAACTAATAGTATGGAGAGCATCCAGCAAATAGCTAACTCCATCCACCAGAGTATTAAGGTCACGATAGACTACCCTACTAAACACCCTAACCATTGACTACCTGTACTAGATACAGAACTCTGGCTGGAAACTGAATAATAAAACCCGAATCCTTCATTCACATTATGTCAAACCTAAGGCCTCCAAATACCTGATCCACTGGAACTAAGCTATTGCGGACAATGCCAAATTCAATATATTGATGGCAGACCTCATTAGAGTAATGAGAAGTGTGTCCGCATGTGCGACCCTACAGAGTTAAAGAGTCACATACAACACTTCGTTCACCGCATGCAGTTCTCAGGATACAGCTATAGAGAAAGGATCAGAGTATACAAAGGAGCCATGACGAAATTTGAAACTATCATACGTAAGGATAGGAATGGGATTTGCCCACTCTATAGGAGTAAGTTATGGAAAACCATTGAAAGGACTAAGAAGAAGATAGGGAAGGCCAACTCATGGTATGATAGCCACAAATACCAGAGTGTCATGTTCGTCGACACCATCCCTAGAGGCGAACTGGCGTACCGCTTTAGAAGGACCCTAGACAAATTTAAGCTATCGCTGAATTTATTCAATGACATTGGTAAAAGAATACATATGATGAGAAAGCAACCATACTACAGGATATGCCAATACACACAAAGAAATTAAGGTCGAAAGGCTGGATATAGTTGGCAGAGACCATCAAGACTAAAATGCTTTCTAATCGATGTGCCAATAGCAACAGATTATGACATTTCTCAAAAAGAAATGAAGAAGTAGTTTGCTTACCAACCACATAGTTCCGGGTTCAGTCCCACTGCGTGGCACCTTGGGCAAGTGTCTTCTACTATAGCCTCGGGCCGACCAAAGCCTTGTGAGTGGATTTGGTAGACGGAAACTGAAAGAAGCCCGTCGTATATATATGTATATATATGTATATGTATGTGTGTGTATATGTTTGTGTGTCTGTGTTTGTCCCCCCAACATCGCTTGACAACCGATGCTGGTGTGTTTACGTCCCCGTAACTTAGCGGTTCGGCAAAAGAGACCGATAGAATAAGTACTAAGCTTACAGAGAATAAGCCCTGGAGTCGATTTTCTCGACTAAAGGCGGTGCTCCAGCATGGCCACAGTCAAATGACTGAAACAAGTAAAAGAGTAAAAGAGAGTAAGCTTTCAAAATACAAAAACCTGGCAATGGAGGTAACTCGATTGTGGAGCCGAAAAGCAGAAACAATTCCTATCATAATAGGTGCATTAGGTATGATGAAAAAATACTCAGACAAATACATAGCAAAAACACCAGGGCCAACAAACATATAACATACAGAAAACAGCATTACAAGGCACTGCAAACATCCTACATAAAACACTTTCAATACAGTAACAATAAGAGCATCACAACAAACCACAGGACATATCCAAGGCACACAGAGCTGTGTTCGGTAGTGCAGTGAAAGCACGTGATAAAAATAAGACTACTGAATGATAATACTAATAATATAATGATAATAATCTAAAAGTATTTTGATTTAACGGAAGTAGGCTTCTTTTTCTAACACTAATGATATTATGTTAAGCTGACAATTCCATTCTACCTTCGTTTGTTTGCTTCAGCGTATAAAGGATTTATAAAGTTTGAATAATCTCACTGTTCAAACAGCGAGCTTCCATTTAAATCTCTAAACAGCCATCGGTATCACGAAGAAATATTTAAAATTAGTCGTTGCTCGTCCTATGTTAGTTCACATTTATTACTATTACTAGCTACGGGAGATTGCCCTGCATTTTATGAGTATAGTTTTCTTCAGTATTTCAATGAAAATAAAGTTAATGCAAAAAAAAAAAGCTGAATTTTCCAACAATTAAATTATATTTTAAAATAAAAAAAATAAAAAAAATTGCGGTGACAAAATGTCTGGCGACTTAAGTTCTAAATGCTGTTCAGTATTGCAGCAGTTACTATTTCCATTAATTTCTCATCGGAATATTTGCTTGGTTGTTAACACGAATGATTATCGAGATGAAGTTAATCAAAATAATTAGGTCTAACTTGTAAGATAATGTGTTATTTCTGTAATGATTACACAGAAAATATGTTTTGGAAATGTTTATATTTACACTATGTGTGTGTGTGTGTGTGTGTGTGCATACATAAATACATACATATACATATACATACACACACACACACACACACACACACGTATATATATATATATATATATATATATATATACACACACATATATATACATATGTATATATATATATATGTATATATATATATATATATGTATATATATGAATATATATATATATATATATATATATATATATATATATATATATATATATATATATATATATATATATATATATATATATATATATTAGGGAATATATCTTTCACAACGTACAGGAATATTCAATTTATTAATACTAAATTAAATTTCACAATATATAATATATGTATATAAATATAATTTAGAGAACCACCAGTATACAATTCAGACAATGAAAAACCCCATGACACCACCCAGAAAAGAATACATTATAAAATTACTAATCTAAGAATTCAATAAAGCATAAAAAGTAAAAAGTAGTAAATTGATAAAACATAAAATGTAAGTAGTAGTAAGTTGACTACGCGCGTTTCGTGGCTAAATTAAAATAGCGGAAGTGAGCTAGAACGTTAACACTTAGTGCTCATGCACAGCAGAGTTCAGGATCAATCTTTGTCAAGTGGCTTTACTCTGCATGCTTTACTTTCGTTACTATGGTAACAGTCCTGATACTTATTGATCATACCACGTATGTACGTACGTATAAATATTTATATATACGCGGTGTGCCTATTATACAAATGTGATCATATCTCTCAAACCACACTATGGTGTCTTAAGAATGGGAAGAACCAAGTTAAATAATGCAATCCTGAATGCCACTAAAAAGATATGATTGTCATGAACGCGTTTAGTTTTGAGCATGCTCAGTCAATGCTGACCTAGCCTAAACAACAACAATGTAATACAATTCTTTGAAATCTATTTTAAAAGTTCGCATGCCAGTGTTCACCATTTCATTGAACAGGGCCGGAGTTCAAAAATACATTCTTGAACAGGCCTTAGACACATTTCAGGCGGCTATATGAAGCTGCTGGAGACTGTAGTAAAACCTTGGCTGGAGATGGTTGCTGCTGGAAGGTCAAATCTGTGTCAGCAGAATCCAGCTCTGTGCCATACCTCCACAATTTCTGGTTTCCTAATTTGCCCGATTATAACTCTATATATTACTATATGTGGGACGCGAATGAGAAAGACACCAACGGCTCTGCTTGCAACACCAAGGCCAAGCCGGTTGCTAAGACCGAGGAGGTGTTGGAAGATCTTACCAGGAACACAGTGAGGAATGAATGCGCCAGGTTTCGGAGCCGTCTTGGGTCTGTGGTGGAAGCTGAGGGTAGCCAATTTGAATAAACTGTTATCCTCCAACCATAACCAAGTTGATCATTTTTGAGATTTTTAATTATTTTAATTTTTGGACTGGATACTGTATTTTCTTTGTCTTTTGTGGAAACTGTTAAATTTGACCTAAACGCCCTGCATGTAGGTGGCGTGTAGATGTATATTTGCAATCATGCAAAGAGTACAAGTCTGAGAAGTGCGTTTTTGGTTACTAAATATGTGCATCCCTGATTGTGTGAATATGTTCATTATCGAAGAATATCTGGAATGTTTTACAGATATTCACTCTATACCGATTGAAGTATGTTAATCTGTTTGCTTGTTTCTTTTTTCCTTTTTGCTTAGCTACATGTGAGCTGGTCGTTATTTTTTTTCACGAAAATGCTTGTCTTTTTCCAGATTGTTAGACATTTGCTAACACAGCCAAGTGCACCAATGATTATTGGTATAAACGTGAATATGTAATCAAGACAGAGATGCTGTACGTTTCAAAGCAGTTGTCCATAAATATTTTTATTTTACTTCTATTTTTTTATTGATTTCGGAACAAATGTTCACATCTACAGGGCAATAGACCTCTATGACTGCACATATTCTTTTTGTGTGTGTGCACAGGTTTCTTTGTTCGACAGAGTGTATGAGCATGCCAACGTGCGTACATGTGTGCGTGTGTCTGCGTGTCTGTGAGTGTGAAGAGCTCGTAGTATGTTAAGCTTAAATAAATCCACGATTCCAGTTTGTTTCATTGTCATAATTATTTCACTTACTCCACCAGTGCCTCTGGGAATTGCATGGCCTTTACATAGACATTCCTCCGCCTACTGAACTCAGTGGGGTTGCATGTTCATTAATTACAATTTCTGAGCAAAAAAAGATCAAATGATTTAATTTAATTCGTAATAATGCATCAAGTGCATACATGAACATATTCCTTGGCAATGAAGATATGCATGGTTCAATTACAGTCAGTGGAACTGCTCTTTTTTATGTGACGAGTCCGGCTTAGATACCACTTAGATAAAATGGATATGCACATGTGGATATGTGTGTGTGTTTTTGTGTGATGGGGTGTACATGCGTGTGTGCGCGCGCATCTGTATAACTGTGTTCAAAATTATGATATTTAATCGACAATTGAGTGCTTTTGTGTCCGTTGTGTGATTTTTCTTTTATCCGGTGAACTCCTTTGTTACTCTTCTGTGCCTCCATTTTTATTACACACACACACACACACACACACACACACACACACACACACATACACACACACAGATATGCACACAACCCATTGCCATATGTATATAAATATATATATACTTAGATAGATACTCATATGAGTTTCGGCCAGAATTGGCGGAGGCCATGGCTAATTTAATAACACCACCTGGAAAAAACATTTAATGTTTCATATTACAGTTATTCTTTAGACAGCATTGCCCATTCAAGTAAATAGTTATTGTCTGCAGAGATATATGCGAGTATCGGTGGTTTATCTGGAATTTCTCGGAGATATTCATCCAGGAAGTTTTTGAATGTTCTGGGATCTTTTTCTTCCCTCACGTGTCATGGCATGAGGGTAAAGAGAGCAGGGCCAACTGAGGTGAAACTGTTGTCTTAGTGTTGTAGTGTGAAGTGAGCATGATTTTTGTAGAGGACGGATGGCACGGGGGACCAAGCCTTGGGTACGTTTTTGTTGTATTTGTTGTTTTTGTTGTTTAACTCAGCTCAATCCTGATGAAACAAACTCATGATAAAAACTGTTACAGCCTGAACCCTTCGATCTTTCTGTTTCTCAAGGACTACGTTATTTAATTCACTATCAGTGGCAGAAGCAGTATTAGTTCAGAATAGCATACTGCATATTTTATTTAACGTAGATATACTGAAAGAACGTCACAACACTGTAATATTTGTCCTGAGAAAGCATCTGTATAGACTTGAAAAAGCACAGAAATATGAGTTGAAGACTGTAGAGTGTGGTTGAGAGAGATTTGGCTGCTATTTCTAGTATATTGAGCGACAAAATGTTCTCCATTTTGGCTCGCATATTTCCTGTGTGATTACAACAAAAGAACTATAAAGAGTCTGGCTTACAAATTTTTGTTAAAATGCCCTCTTGAAGCCTAGAAGTCACGCTTAATCATTGTTTCTGAAATACCTTCATTTAAATTTTGCTTTAATCGTCAACATCATTTCAACATCCAGAACATGTATAGCTATGTGATTAAGAAGCCCATTTCAATCAGATGGTTTCTGATTCAATCATACTGCGCGGCATTTTGGGCAAGTGTTCTTTTTACTCTAACTCCGGGCGAACAAGGTCTTGCGAGTGAATTTGGTAGGAGAAAAACGTGTAGAAACCCTTCGTGTGTGTGTGTGTGTGTGTGTGTGCGTGTGTGTGTGCACTCATATATACATATATGTATATATATATATATGCCTCTGTGTGTGTGTTTGTGTGTGTCTGTGTCTCTGTGTATGTCTGTGTGTCTGTGTGTATGTGTGTCTATGTGTATGTGTGTATGTGTGTATGTGTGTATGTGTGTCTGTGTTTGACCCCACCACCTCAGTAGCATCTGACAACTGATGCTGGCTTGTTTACGTGCCGGAACATAGCTGTTCAGCAAAAGATAGTGATAGAATAAAAGTAAATACTAAGGGTGATTTGTTCGACCAAAAACCCTTTAAGATGATGCCCCAGTATGTACGCTATTAAATGACAGAAACAAGTAAAAGATAAAAGATGAATTATCATAAGTAATTTTTTTGTATTCACTCCATCCTAAAAAATAAATCATAACTTACATTTCTGTATACGTTGAGAGAGCAATAGTTTTTGCCTTCCACCATTGTAGCAGTTTATGTTCATTATGACATCATAATATTCCGCTTGCCAACAAACGTGTTACATTTGATAAACAAAGTGAAAGCTAAATGCTTTGAAGTTCGTAGTTTCAAATAAATATATAACAAAAATATATAATAATTTAAACGATAATAATTATAATAGTAATAACAATAATAATAATAATAATAATAAAAATAATAATTGCAACAATAACAATGGTACCTCGTAAGGATCATGCCTCTAAGAAAAGAGCCAGAAGAAAAGAATCGAAACATCGTCTAATTGTAACAAAACCGAAAGTTCAAAATAAACCACCGAACAGCGTACCTCTAAAACCTGCTCTGAAAGTACCTAAAACCACATCTTCAGATAGTAAAGTTTTACCCCAAAACAACTGCCGCAAGAAGAAAATTCGCCATAGAAGGCCTCAGAGATTTCGATTTGATCCAGGACCTTCCAAAAGGCATTAAATGTTTTGAACAATGCTGGTAGTTTCCATTTCGGTTCATTTATTTATTTATTTGTCGTGTTCTCTAACTCAACTTCGTTACTATTATGACAGAGTAAAGGCCTGAGGTTTGTTTATAGTCGTATTTCAATATACCCGGTATGCCATACAAACTATTTCAAACTCAATAATCTATCTATCTATCTATCTATCTATCTATCTATCTATCTATCTATCTATCTATCTATCTATCTATCTATCTATCTCGCTATATATATATATATATATATATATATATATATATATATATATATATATATATATATATATATATATATATATATATATATATATATATATGTATGTATGTATATATATATATATTCATATATATAGTAGGATAAGAAATTACAGCTTGGTACAGTATTATATATTTGAAATGATCATTTTCCCACTTTAATAATTAGATGTTTATAAACTCTCTTTCTTTCTCTCTCTCTCTCTCTCTCTCTCTCTCTCTCTATATATATATATATATATATATATATATATGTATATATATATATATATATATATATATATATATATATATACATATATACATACATATACATATATATATATATATATATATATATATATATATATATATATATATAGTGTTGGTCATCTCGGTGGGGTTACAATAAAAGATGCTTTTCTAATGTACCGCGCAGTTCGACTGAACCCTAAACCGCGTGATTGCAAAGGGACCTTCTTAACCACACAGTGATCCCTACACCTATCTACATATAAATGTTTGTAGATATGTGTGTGTGTGAATGTGAATGTGTATGTGTGTGTGTGTGTTCATCTGGTATTATTATATGCATTACATTAATTAAAAATTAATGTCTGTAACCGAGGTAACCATGGTAAAATAATAGTCTTTCTGTGTTTGTGTGAAAGTGTCAATCTCCGTCTGTGTATGTGGTCTTCTCGATCCAGACTTACACCCATCAAAACACTATTATCAACAACTTCAGCTCATGTTATAAACTTCTAATGCTTCATCTTTTGTTTCGCTAAGTCAACTTTCTGTCCAAATGATTAAATGTAAAGATATCTACCTTTCGACGTTATGGCTATGCGTGCGTGTAAGTCTCTGTGTGTATTTCAGAATTATCTTGTAGCAAGTCAATTCATTGGCAGATAACATTCATAAAAGATGCGGTTCTTTCGTTTATTTTTTTAACGCAGATGCATGTATTCGTTAGTATTTCAATATATATTGTTTTCAAATTTTGCCACAAGGCCAGAAATTTCGGGAGAGGGAGCATGTCGATTATTTCGACTCCAGTGCTCAACTGGTACCTATTTTATTGACCCCGTTAAGCACTTTGCCCTCAATGCTAAAGTTTCTGTCAGCTCTCCGACTTATTTGTAAGATATATATTGGTTTCAAATTTTGGTACAAGGCTAACAGTTTTGGGGGAAGAGCTAAGTTGATTAAATCGACCCCAGTGCTTAACTGGTACTTATTTTATCGATTCCGAAAGGATGAAAGGCAAAGTCTACCTCAGTGGAATTTGAACTCAGGACGTAAAGACAAACGGAATGCCTGACGTGCTAACTATTCTGCCAGCTCGCTGCCTTATTCTTTTCTACTGTAGACACATGACCTGAAATTTTGGGTGAGAGGCCAGTCGTTTAGATCGACCCCAGTATGCAACTGGTACTTAATTTATCGACTCCGAAAGGATGAAAAGCAAAGTCGACCTCGGCGGAATTTGAACGTAAAGACAGACGAAAAACTGCTAAGCATTTCGTCCGGCGTACTAACGTTTCTGCTAGCTCGCTGCCTTATTTGTAATATATATATCAAATGAGAAAGTTAGCAATCGTTACGCCCTGATTATGTCTCCGAATTCAATTTTGTCTACGTACTTCCCTATCTTAGTGTGCTTTTATTTCATTAAAAATCTCAATCCATTAAAAAGTTAATCTTAAAAACATTTCTTTCAAATTATCTCTGAGTTTGGAATAAACTTCTGGAATACGCAACCATGATATAAGATACTTGAGAGACAACCAATGCAATTAGCAATATAATCTCACTTAGCAGCTTATTGGGAAGTGTAATTTTCACACTCTTTCCCATGAGTATTAACAATGTATGAAATGTAAAATGGCTACAACCAATAATCGAAAATATCTATTTCTTCACAACACGAAATCAATATTATTGTATTCTAAGACACTCAGATACAGTTTGAAAGAAAGGATATACTCGATATATATATATATATATATATATATATATATATATATATATATATATGAATCAAGAAATAGAGTTAAAGGCAGGTGCTATTCAAATCTTTATACTTCCGACATATGTTTCGAAGAAAATAATGGTATTATTCCTGAGGGAATAAAATGATGTAAAACAATGTAAACATCTTGGCAGGGAAAAAAGAGAAGCAAAACACATCAGTAAGCCATTTTAACTGAATGTCTCTCTCTCTCTCTATATATATATATATATAAAGCATAAAGTCAAGAGATGTCAGAGAAGATAGATATATTTATCCATACGACTTCCATATGATTTAGGCCGTTCGTAACCCTTCATGTAGCATTCATTTCAGGATTTTCTGGATTTTCAGTCAGATGGGCACTTTACTACTTTGTAATTGATTACTACAGGGACTGAGAACCGATTTCATATGAAGAGCTTGGTGCAATAGCCGCATGATACTCTGAATTCATATTATATATATATATATATATATATATATATATATATATATATATATATATATATATATATATATATATATATATATATAGAGAGAGAGAGAGAGAGAGAGAGAGAGAGAGATATTTAAAAATCAGTATTCATTCCTTTATTTATCGAATGGTATGTAATTGAAGTTTGGCATATTCTTCCGATAATCTTCGAAATGTAATATTTTTCTCTTCAGCCCTTTTCTGGCGAGCAAATCTTCTGGGTTTGAAACAGTCAACAGTAATTTATATCTCAAACTGATACTATCAAAACGAAAGGATTGTGAGGTAATGCTAATATACACATATGTATATATACATATAAATATACATACACAAGAACGCGCGCATACACGCACGCATATACTGATTAAAATTTTATTACATATATACGCTCTCAAATGCATGCTTCCAAACACACACACACACAGACAGACAGACACACACACACACATGCAAAATTACATTACTTGCATATGAGTAATGAAAAAATAAGTATATGGGAAGAAATGAGATATAGATTAAAATTTTGATGTATACGCCGGGGTAGGTTCCCTTTTTGCAAATGCAGCACACATTTTACAGCAGTACGATGCATCATTAAAATTCATATGACACAGACTGTCACCACCTGTCAGTCATTCATTCTAACGCTGATGAAAATTCTCTAAAACCAGTCATAGCAGATAAAATGTGGGTGTAGGTTACGGTACTGCAACAAAAAGGTAGTCGTTGCTCCCCAAAAAGAGCAAGTTAGAGTCGCTCGGTCGTCTTTTCTATGACTGCAAAAGTGATGTTCATCAAGATTTTGGCCCGTTAGGTCAGATGTTTGATAAAGAATTTTATTTGGATGTACTCATGAATTTAGAAACACATTACGAATGATGTATAAACAAAATCTGCATGCTTCATCACAACGAGTTGACACTATGAGAACCTACAAACTTCATAATTAGTTAAGCAATGATTTACAGAAATTACAACAGACTTTCACACTGTGAGTGTTGTTCGTTGTCGGGAAGAGTCGTGCACATTTGGGATAATCTTCAAAGGTTGTTCTCCCTGATTTGAAATACTTAGGCTACGAGTTACATCATGGTTCAAACGATTTCCCTCAGTGACCGATTGCAATATCAAAAAAGTGACTGTAAAAGGTTTTCCCAATTTGAAACAGAAGTTTTCAGAAACACGTTTCTTTTCTAAATCATTTGTTGTTCAACTTGTGACAAATCATCAGGTACATTAATATACGTTTACTCTCGCACGTGTGGTATGATGATTAACTGGTATGGTGTCATGTGAATATTATTAAACTTACGTTCGATGTCAGCCATATGCAATCAAGAGCACGATGCACCGACTGGCTGATGCGCCGTTTCAAAAGTCCGAGTTATTTTTTTGTCAGACTTCGTATATTTTATCGTTAAAAAGTAATCGTTTTGCTGATTGACTGAATTAAAATTTGACAGAATTACTATTTTGCGAAATACCCAATGTTTTTTTTAATCTTCAGTTATGGTGTATAACATTGTAAATATTACTGTTGCTGTTTAACCCCAAATAGCTTGATCCACGAGCAAAGGCATGCAAATCATAACAAATACGTCACTTTTCTAAACTTGGAAACATTGGCACGGCGGTGCCCCAGCATAGCCGCAGTCAAATGACTGAAAGAAGTAAAAGGTAAAAGATATATATTATCAAATGTGTCGCTCCTTTTCAAGACAGAAGGGTGTAATTTACAGAAATTAGTTTGCATTTTGTGGTAGGTTGAGCAAGCACGTAGTGGATGTCTCTAATGCATTATAATCTAAAGGATTGTTTGTAGAAAAATTGAATAGTAATAGAATATAACACAGCAAATGCTTAATCGAAGTCCAACACTTCTTAGCTAGTTATGGTGTGCTGATTAATGTTATTTATTGTTCCTTCTGTTGCCGCTGCCATTTTCTCATAGAAATTAATTAGAAGTCGACAAACCTTCATTTCTATGGATTTTTCCGACTGAAAATTCCATCAACAATCTAACTAAATATAATTATAGTGTAATTTTTTTTCTTCAGTATTTTTGTGCTGAATCTTTGAATTGCTAACTTTATCACAAGAAGATTAATAAAAATGCAATAAATAAATTCCAATCAATCGTCATTAGTAATATAAATTGAATGTTCTAGAAGGTAATTGAGTTCTGTGCTAATGTTGATTGTAAAATTCGATTCTACACTTTCCTTTAACTAATAGAATATGTTAAATGTTAACCACAAGGATTCGGGAGGTCTTCAGATTGTAGCACATAAGATGATTTCGTGTTTAGTCTACCCGATATCAATTAGGGCAAATGCTTACTATTATAGTTCCAGGCTGACTTTTGCCTTATGAATGAATTTAGTCGACGAAACTGTGAGGAAGCTCGTAGTACAGTATTCGTGTGTGGGAGGTTGTGTGTGCGTGTGTGTGCACGTGCGCACGCGTTTATACATGTGTGTGTTTGCGCTTGATAACCGGTATTGGTTTGTTTATATTCCTGCAAATGAAGTGGTTCGCTAAAAAGTGGAAATTGAATAAGTAACAGGCTTGCATGGGTCACTTTAATTTGATCGACTAAACCCTACAAGTGAAATATAAATATTAACTGCGTCAATCTCATGAATCACAAAGAACTTGTGAAGGCTTTGAATACAGTCCCTTCTTCTGAACTGTACAAATAAAGAAAAAAATTGTATTATAAAAATGCATATATAAGCACGTACGCACACACACACACACACACACACACACACACACACACACACACACACTAACATATATAGTACACAAATATATACAAGCATACATACATTCATACATAAATTCTTACAAATATTCATACAACGATTTCGAGCAATGGCCATCTCTTGATTGCTCTCTTAAAGCAGCACGGAAGTGGCTTTTCCGTCCTGCTAGGAACTTACACTCTATTGCACGGATGTGGCTCTGACGGGCCCCTCTTGCAGTAGGTGTCCATCAATGGTTTACCTTTTCCGGCTACAGTCAGTCATAGTATGCAACACATAACAAAAGATTTTAGAAATCAAACGTTACCTGTAAGTGAAGTCTTTTTTGTTTTAATTAGGAAAGGCCTTGCACAAGACCAATGCCACTCTCAAACCAACGTAAGCATTTGTCCCAAAGAGACTTCTACAACACTGGATGAAAACGAATTTGCATGTGTTACATCAGTTTTCTTTGTAGAGAGAGGGGTAAGCAAAGACTAGGAACTTCTGTCTGATTTGGTGGATGGATATGTAACTCTGTTGAGTTTATTTCGCCCTTTGACAACTTTTGTTTTTCCTTCTGCAGATTGTTCAAATAAAACCACCTTTCTTACCAAGCAGTCTAGGTAGGGTTGTCGGCTTAGTCGCCGGCAGCTCAATGGCCTTTAATCTACACGGTGATTGCTTCAAATACTTTGGTATTGGTAAAAATATATCAAACAAAGATGCTGTGAACAAAGAGTAACCAAAGACTAAGACAAAGAAAAATGTGGCAGTCAGAACTTTCCTCTTACAAGACATCGACAACGTATTTGCAATATCAACACTGACACCAACATTATGGATACTTGACTTGTCAATCGAGGAAATCTATTTCTCAGACATTAAACCGCAAGATCCTGACATCAACAGTAAACTTCCACAGAAATAGTCTCTATCACAGAAAATGGGAGGAAGAGGCTTGAGACAGCCTTTTAATTCCTATGGTACTACTGAGACAGCATTTGCTAATTATAGGCAGTAAAAGTAGATACATCGGCTGTGTGCTCAAAAGCAAAGTTTATAGCATTCTACGGGTTGGTAATGAACTCCTCAATAAACATTCACTTCCTGATGATCTTTTATGAGAATCTTGAGGTGCTGTGAAAACATACTTCAGCAAAACCCTGGAAGAGAAACACTCTGCATACCATAACAAGGTTATGCATGGGTGAATGAGAATATTTGTCTCAAATTTTGGCCCAAGGGCAGCAATTTCGTGGGAGGGGATAAGTTGATTACGTCGACCCCAATGCTCAACTGTTATTTATTTTATCGATCGCGAAATGACGAAAGGCAAAGTTGACTTCAGCAGAATTTGAACGTAAAGACGGATGAAATGTTGCTAAGCATTTTACTCGGCGTACCAACGATTCTGACAACTCGCCGCCTTATGAGGTGAAGAGTAATATTAGCATGAAGCATAGCTTCTCTTGGGCTTGTAAGTGTTGCATTATCTCACGCTGCAAAAGTAATGCTCCTGCAATCCAAGAGTAGGAGATAGCTACGAAATATCTAATGAACAAAAGCGATGAAATCCTTAAATTCCCAAGATGCAACAGTAAATGTTGATCACATGTTATATCCTCTGTGAAGGATATGACATGTTATTAGCAGTTGCCTAAAAACGTCGAGGTATTACCTGTCATTGCGACATGAGATGCTGTTGCTAAAACATTATGCAATGCTGTCCGCAGAAAAGACAGCTCTGGGATAAATGTAAACAACCCCTTTGTTATTGAATACACAAGGAATACTAAATGGAACATTCCCATCAAAATTTTTACGAAGTGCAAACAGAACAGCTCTGATATCATTTGGGGATTTAAAACAAGAGAAAAATCTGACATACAATAGTGAACAGTTCTTCCAAAATCAACAAGGAGATAATTTATGGATATTTATGGATAGCTGCTTCAAAGTCTGCATCTCTTCCCTGATTATAAATATGAATTTATAATAAAAAATTATTGGTGCACACGGTTATGCTAACCAATATTTAAATGACCATGTGGAAAAGCCAAGATTTTCTGGTAAAAAAAGACTGGCTAACACGCATAAATATAATCTGTAAGCGGAACATTAATAGTAAGTTCAACATATAATATTTAACGTTGTTGTCATCCGATTTGCAGCGATGGGGCTTTATTTCTTGTTAGAAACCAGCTTCCTCTTTACAGGAAGAATTCTGATAAATAAAAAACTATGATAATCATACATGAACTACCCATCATAAGATCATACATTAGCTCGATAGCGTAAGGTACCCAAAATGATACTAATAAATATTTAACAATAAATCCATATACTTTATTACTGATCTGTGAAAAGAAAGTGTTTGTCAAAATTTCGCATGTGAAAGACCAGCTATCAAGGCGACTGTAACAAATGGTTTCACTTACATGCTAAATGGCTTGAATAGTAATTTCTCACATTATCACGAAACCACATATTTCGGTTGACTCAATCATATGAAGATGGAAAGTAAAGTCGATTCTAATAAAAACAAAACTTTGAATGTAGAAGAATGTAAGTAAATGTTGTAGTACCACTATTCCTACTACTAAAATAAGATGAGTACGTTTCTAAACATTTTTCAGTGAATATTGAATACAGTTCTTTGAAAATACATTTTATTACTGTAATAACAGAAGTCTTTTTCAGTTCCGTATACTTTGTAAACTGAAAAAATATATATATAACTTATGCTAAAATATGTGTGACACGGACCGATAACTATGCACAAGCTGACGCACGCATTTACTCTTTCCACGGCACACTTACCAGTAACATTAAATCCTCAATCCTTTATATAACGGAAATGCATAAGAAAAAATATTTTCATTGTTTGAATACTGTGTTTATACGTAATCATTGACGAACACTGTGAACAAGAACAGCTTGGTGTTGGCAAACAACGCCAGAAGTGATTAATGCTGCAATACAAAATGTCAAAATGTCAGCATGAATATTAATTTACCCTACCCTGAATCGATAAAGCGTTTGAGGCCGAAGTAACATTACCTACAGTGGTGAGTGGGACATCTCTTGATTTGCATTAAATTTCCAATTAAATTATTCCATGGCATATATCAACTTGAACCTCAGTTAATGTTACATTTCTGCAACAACAGCCTCAGCAGTATTATCGTCAACGACAACGATGACAGCATCACTATCACCATCGACAACAACAGCAACTTTAGCAGCAGTTATAAGAACAATAACAACAACAACAACAGGAAATGCAGCCATTTATTAAGGAAAGACAACTCATATTACTGAATCTGTCGAGCAGCATTAATCCTTTAATAATTAGAAATAGCAATTAAGTGAATTCAGGAATTCACCGGCAATATAATCCTTGCCAGCACACTCACCAAGCCCAAACATCAAGCACCCCACGAGTCACAAATTACACCAGCTTCTGCGACTGCAACTATGAAAACAGTTTGATAGTGGCGCGTCCGCACCACCAACACCAGGACAGTATAATGAGCCAACAGAAAAAAGCCTCTACACTATTGCTCGACCTGCTAGAAATAGCAACCAAAGCTCATCTTAACGTCTGAAAAATAAGGTGGATTAGATACCCAAGTCCTGAATGCGATTACCTCGTAAAAGGAAAACGATGATGTGGCCATGTATGAAACGCTGACGATCATAACTTTGCTTAATCAAGCTGTTCTACATCTAGACAAGTGAAGGCACATGGCTTAATGGTTAAGGTATTTGGCGCACGATCGTGAGTTTAATTCCCGGCGACGTGTTTTGTCCTTGAGCAAGACACTTTATTTTATGTTGCTTCAGTCCATTCAGCTAGTAAAAATGAGTAAAACCTGTATTTCAAAAGCCTCTCCACTTGTCATATTGTGTCATGCTGAATCTTTCTGAGAACTACGTTAAGGGTACGCGTGTCTGTGGAGCGCTCTGTCACTTGCACATTAATTTCACGAGCAGACTGTTCTGTTGAGCAGATCAACTGGAACCCTCGTCCTCGCAACCGACGCAGTGCCAGTTTTTTTTAAAAGTTTACAGTTAGATAATAAACAATAACAAAAGAACTACTTTGGACCACACCAACACCACTTATGCAATCATGTCGACGGACGTCACAAATGCAGCCACAAGCAAACGAGAAAAGCTTCTACATAGACAACGAGGGGAGCTTTTACGTCAATGATTTCCAATTGAAGTATCATGACCTCCGGGTTGTGATAAGAAATAATTAAAGGTATAGTAAGATTTTAGATTTAAATAACAATGCTCTGCCTGACCTCTTGATCTGCTAGGCATAGCGGCTAGATTTATCTCAAATTACATTTTATCATCCTGAAAAAAAAATAGGAAGGATTCATTAGATAATGTAACCATAGATACATCATGATTGTAAAATCGGCAGAATGGTCATGGATAGAATATCTTTGGATAAGAATTTGCTCGATTAGGGATTTAAAAAAACGACGGCATACAATGTTGGTGAATATGATCCAATAACGTTACATATGCAATTACATCTGCACCAACAAAGCAATGCAGCCTCACCCAGAGGGTATCACTATGCACCCGATTGACCTGCTAGAAATAACAGCCAAATTTCCTCAAATTACATACTTTACTGTCCATAAAATAAGGAAATGTACATTGGACAATTTGGTTCTTACACAAAAAAACTGGGCGGTCATGACAGAAATACCTACAATCATGAGTCTGCTTGTAAACAACCGGCCCAGGGTTAAACGACAATAACAATTATAATTTCAATATCCACAATACAAGCAAACTCACCAACATCGCTTCTTTTATCTTAATTTTGTGCTAATGAGGAAAATAATTATATCTTACATTGAAGATGTAGCTTCAAAATGTTTTTGTTTTTTTTAAATTTTGTTTAGATAGCGTTGAAGCCATTGTTACTGATATTATTGATGTCATTTATCTGCTGCTGATGTTGCCGCTGTTGCTATTGTTGTTTTGTAAATAAGTTTAAAGTTAAAATTAAAATAATCCCAGTGAGAGAGTACAGAAAAGAAATCAGAATATGTGTATGACGAACATCAGTTGTTTATGTCCGGTCATAGCAACGTATTAAATTAATTAGATACAACGTCTGCCTGAGTCGATAGCTCTCTGTTCATAAACAACCAGAATCTCAAACGGACATTTGTTAATTTCTGCTTCGATTTGGTGTATTTAATTAATGTGGCATCACGAATAGTAAATAAATACTAAAGCAATAAAACTGATTAGCTAATCAATAAACAATGATTGGCATAGTATTGTGCACTTGACAAACATGGCAACATTTTCATGGAATTTGAAACATTTTCGTCAATAATTTCTTGTTCAAAATTTTTGATGTGGAAGTAATTACTAATGTATGACATTTATGTGTTGTTGTTGTTTGCTCAGATCGAGCAGGTCATCTTGTCTCCTACTCTCGAGACAGTGTAATTAGGACTACATCTAATGTGAGTTTCTTTTCTCTCAAGATGATAGTGTGGAATATGAGCATGATTTGGCTGCTATTGCAAATAGGTCGAACAGTTGGGTGGAGATTTCTACGTTGGCTTGATAATCAAGAAAGGGATAGATAGAGCTGAGCAAATTTATCTCAGTAAATATTTTTTCTATCCCGAGAGAGGGGTAAAAGGTAAGACTGAATACAGTGGGATTTGAAATCAGCAAAATGAATTACTCAAGTAGGTAAACAGCATCTGCGTTCTCTACCTAGTTTTTGATTTCTAACATAGTCACAACGTTAAAAAATTTGGTGTGCACTGTCGATTATACAGAGCTCAGTCAGTAATTACTACTAATTTTATTTCATAGACCTTAAGAAGAAAGAATGAAAGACAAAGTTGAACTCAACGAGATTTGAAATCGGAATGCATAAAGCCGTGAATATGTAACAATTCTACAAATCAACCAGAAAAAACTAAATATATCAGAAGGAAGTTTAAGCTTCAAATCTGTTTCTTTAATTCTGCCTGCACTGTTTAAGCACAGGACACGTGATACATAGCACGTATTTCTCTGGTGTCTATGAATCATACGGGATACACATTCCAAATTTTTTTTCCACAATAAGAGTAAATTGGGAATTACGAAAGAGAAGGGCGTATGGAACAAGGGCTAACTAAAAGTATGAAAACAAGCATGGACGTTAAGGCCAAACTTTTGAAAATGCTTTTGACAGGCAAAAGTTTAATGTCTAGGTGATGTAGACTTCCATATCAAGCTTCAATCTAGTGTTGCAGACGGATTAATATTGATTTTCAGCCCAACACATATAAATATGACATGAAATTGATGAAAATCTTTCAGCTAAAACTATTCATCGCCGTAATTTCTATTATATCGCATATGTAATCTTTTATTCCTTAATAAATTTTTTTTTTCATTCATTCTTTCTATCTTTTTTGCATAATTGAAAAAAAAATTTGTGTCCTTCTTCCCTGAGTTCTTGTATATAACCAGCCTTATTTCAGTATTCATTCATTTATTGGTAAATTTTGTGGCTAAATATAGATAAAATGTAATAGAATCTGTCTTCGAATGAAATCAAAATTGAAATGCTTGACATTTACAAAAAAGCATCTATGTATTGTATTTATCTAAATCATTATTTTTTAAACATTTTCGGACTATCGTTGCCCTTTAGAAACTTATATTTCATCTTCATGCCCTACCCCGAAAAGTCAGTAAGCCTTTTATTATTTTATTATTCAGCATCTTTAAATCATGCCGTTTTACTATTTGCTGGTTTCTCTTTTTTTAACAAAATGCTCGTAACGACTCTAAATCCAAATTCAGCTGTTTATGGAAACAAATTTAGAAAATTTTCACGTGAGTTCATAATCCAGAAAATATTTGTTAAATTGGTGATGCAGTCAGTAATAATAGTGCTGATTTTAAATATGATTTTTTCAATTGTTCTTTGGTTTTCAATCACTTCTTGTAGTTATAGCATTGTTTCTTTAATACTTGAAAATGTGTCTAAGGCTCAGTTTGGAATATTCGTAGCGAGAATAACTTCGCAGGATAATATGGTGATATTATCCCGCGAAGTTATTTATTAAACGCTCCCGATAGACCTAAACATCCCGATCATATATTTTTCTTTTATATTTGAATGCAGAAAGACTCGAAAACTGATAAAATTCTTTGCATACCAAATTGATTTTTGAACAGAATAAGCTTAGAAACTTATATATATGTAACAGTCTTCATTTTGATAAAACTTAATTCATCTCCTTTGCAAATGCAAATTAATTTGATTAAATTTGAAATATAAATCTGACGTACAAGTTTGTAGTTTCTAATCTTCATGTTAAATAGCAGGAAAGCATTTCTATTCTAAAAGACTTCCCTTACTGTTTCCAAAAGCAACACAGACTGGCACCTTTTAACAGCCAACAAACTTGAGCCCTAATTAAGTTTTTGATTGCTTTGTTCTCACCGCAGTCTGTATCACTAAAAGAATTGTTTCTTAATTTGTTAATTACCATAACGACGTATTACAATGAGTGATACAAGTGACCACAAAGAATTTTTTAAACTAAATATTATCTATGTATTACACAATACCCCGCCCATACATATCCGGCACTGACTTATTTTAAGTGTGCAGTGAATTCTTGGTAAGAGACCACCATCAATGGTGCTTCGTAAGTCGCAGCTGTCATTATATCTGTAAGAGGAAAGGCGACGAGCTGATAGATTTGTTAGCGCGTCGGACAAAATGTTTAGTTATTTCTTCTGATTGTTTTCGTTCTGAGTCCAAATTCCTCGAGACCATCTTGGTCTTCCATCCTTTCGGGTTCGATAAATAAAACATCAGAAAAGACTGGGTCGATGTATTTGACTTTACCCCCCCCCCCATTAAATGAGTGCACTTGTGCCAAAATTTTGTTTGAATTATATTTCCAAGAGGAATAGCCTTCCCTTTAAAGGAAAAAAAAACTGTTCAGCATGAAATATCAACTCTACTTTTGTATCCATTTAAGAATGCCAGGCATTTAATTATTCATTTCCTTGTAGATATAATTCACTCCAGCTGTAGAGAAAATTAAGTAAGCCTCGAAGTTTTCCACAACCTTGCCCAGTTCACCAATTCGTAGTTGAGTTATTGTTCAAAGGAATTTTATTAAGTCAGTTGCTGGTTTCCATAACAGGTATAGTACAACCTCACAACCATCTAGCAGGATCAATTTTTCGCTAAATAATATTTGACTTAATGGACTTGTCAATCAGTAATGGAATTTTTTAAGAAACGTGTAACCTATATTTTCTTGCATTCATGCGAACGAAAACTATACTTGACAACGTTGGCTGTTCGGAAAATTAACCTCGAAGTGTTTTAAAAATAAGATAAATCATTATTTGCTTTGTCAGCATAAGTTACTTTTTTGAGCGTGTGTGTATGTGGTTCATATCATTTTTCTTCTGATTATTTTATTTATTTATACCATTTACTTATTTATTCATTTTCAAGTGCTGTTCTAATCTTGAAACTTTCAATGTTTCTTAGAAAGACACTCTTTGGCAAATCAGACACATTGGTAATAGTTTGTAGCTATCGGAATAAAGCCAAGCCATATCATAAATATTCGATAATGTACTGTCGATATTTCTCTTGTTCTGACGTGGTAATATCAGTAAAAGATATAGTATTCTCGATCTGTATATCATTATTAATTTTATTTAATATTATTCATTAACTTAGATCACACTACACTTAACGCTGGTGACAATCTTACAAGTAACTACTCATTTGTATACTTTACCATGTTTCCATCTGACCACATATTGCCTTCCACACATATAGATATATATATGTATGTATATTTATATGTATATATATAGGATGGAGTACACGCAGTTCTAAATCATATTCTCTTCTATTGGTGGTTTTACTCGAAGAAGATATTTGCGAAGTGTTGTATTACTTTTGAATACTGTCCTGATGTCATATGGGCCACATATCTTTTGTATCTTTTCAGAGAGGCCTTTCACATAGGGTAGACAAACTGTGGACAGTTTATCGGATTCATCCTCTCTTTTCTTTATAATTGGAGTAGATAGTATGTTTTGGGGGAGTAGCTGTTGCTTAATAGAGTGTTACTGAGCTTGATCATTTCTTCATGGCGTATATTATGATTGCTACTTATATTCATTGCTCGATGTTTTAGGCACTGAGCAATCCCTCTCTTTACACTGTATGGATAGTGGGAGTTGAAGTTGAGGTATCGTCCAGTGAAGGTCAGCTTGCGGTATACGGATGTCCTGAAGCCATACTTGGTGCGTGTTATTAAGACATTCAGGAATGCTAGCTGATTGTCCTTTTCCTTTTCCATTGTGAACTGTATGGATGGCTTTATTGAGTTCACATAATCTAACAGCACTTGGACATCTTCCTGGTGGGGCCAGAGTATGAAGGTGTCATCAACATATCGCAAACGTAGGGTTAGTTTTAGTGGTGTTGATCCTAAAGCCAAATTCTCAAAGTATTCCAGGTATATATTGGCTATTATCGGTGATCATGGCGAACCCATAGCTAAACCCTCTTCTTGTCGATATATATCAGTGTCCATACTCAAGTAGGTAGTTTCTACACAGAAGGTCAACATTTCCATCAATTTTCTTATTGGTATATTAGTGCGTTCTTTTAGACGGGTGTCTGTCACTAGTTTTTCTTGAATCACCGATAGTGCTTCACCAGTTGGGATTTTGGTGAATAGACTTATCACATTTAGATTCACCATCTGGTTGGATTCAATGGAGGTATCCTTGATAAATTCTATGAAGTGGGTGGAATTCTTCACGAATGATGTAGCCTTTCCTGCTAATGGACTGATTATATCCACAAAGAAGCAGCTCAGCGGATAACATGTAAAACCACCAATAGAAGAGAATATGACTAAGAACTGCGTGTACTCCATTCCATGTAGTTGCGGTAGGTTATACAATGGCGAAACATGTCGCCCCCTCAAAATAAGGGTAGAGGAACATCGCAAAGCTGTAACATGGGGAGATATTGATAAATCGGGTATAGCTGATCACGTATGGAAAAATGGAGACCACCTCCCCCTGTGGGATGAAGTTAAAATAATAAACAGAGAACACCACTGGAAAATACGAAAACTAAAAGCAGCAGCACATATGCTAGGACACAACAACCTCCTAAACAGACCGAGTGCAGATATGAACAGCATATGGGAACCGGTATTAAGGAAGGATAGGAGAATATTAGATTTATAAGCGCTAAAATTCACTCCATAATTGCCCACGGGCATATGGCATAGTGGTTAAGGGCGCGGGCTGCTAACCCCAAGATTCCGAGTACTAATAATAATAGTAATAATAGTAATAATAATAACAATAACAACAACATTGAAAAATACCTTAGGAATGAGAACCCAATTTCGAAATTTCCCCAAGACACCTGATGAAGGCTGGAGGGTATATCAGCCGAAACGTTGTCTTAACAGCAAACAAGATGAGGACAAATATCCGTCAATTGTAAATATATGTGTATATATGTATATAAATGTATTTATATATATATACGTATAAGTATGTATATAGAGAGAGCTATTATACAAAGAACTGAATTATAAGAAAGTAGTTAAGGAAGTGGGGTGGAAAAATTATTTAAGATTAATAAAAAGGAATTTTGACATATGTCTGTAAGAAAAATCTTTTTCATCTCTCGAATTTACAAGAGAGCCGTTCATTTTCATTATTTTATAACTCTCTTCTAGGCATAATTTTCAGATCCTATTATTATGCCTATAAGGTGGAACTGAAGAAAGAATTTTCCAAGAAATCAAGTACTCTATATTACTTCTTTTCAGTTGTCAAACCTTTTTGGATAGACCTGTGCTATTTTCTTTTCTACGATCATTAAAAGATGATCTATGATTAATTAATCTTAATTTAAAAGGATTTTGTGTACATCCAATGTAAGTAAATTTTGAGAGACTATGGGTACTAATTATTGCTGGGTATACTACATCTTTCATTTTACAGTTACCTGCTACCTCACAAGTATTCGGGTTTCTACAATTACAAATAGAACTATTTGTTGGTACTATTGTTGTTATGTCTATATATATTAAGGGTAATTGAGGTTATGTTATTCTGATAATTGTTGTTTTTTGATATGGAATTATTGGGGTAAGCATGTATATTAGAAGGAGTTGTTTTTCATTGTAGAATTGGTCTAGTTTCTTATTGTTAAATGAAGAGATGATCCTAAATAGGTTTGGAGATACTGAAAATCCAAATCTGATCATTTTGTTATTAAATATTTTTGCATATTTAGAGTTTTTAAAGTTCTTTTTAATAATGTTTCAATGGATTTAATAAAATTAGATTTTAGATGTTTTGCAAAAGGAATTATGATCTAAATGATGTTATTGTTGTATTCTTTATTGTCGTAGTAGCTTATATTTTGCGGGTCATCTATTCATACATATGGTATAGGTTTCTTTTTTCTATATTATTACTCCTAACTTTATTAATATGAGTTATGCAGTTATGTGAGTTATTGGAAGGATGAGATGTAGCGGGACAAGTTTGATTTTTAAAGTGTGTACGTTTCATGTTCTTATTTCTATCTATGGTTATTTGTTTTCGTTATTTATTGTCTGTATACTTGCGTTTGATTAGATTATTAACAGTGTATTTGGTGATTTGTGGGTTGGTAAAATTAGTATTATTCGTTCTATTAGACAGATTATGTTTATGCTGCTCATATTTATAGAGTTTATTATTATGATGTTTATTGCTGTTGTAGGATTTGTGTTTGTTGGTAATGTATTGCTGATGAATATTATTGGGTTTTCTAATTTACTAGTTGATGTGGGTTCAGTAATATGGTTAGTATTGTTCTTATCAAGATAACTCTTGGGATAATTAGAATAGGTGTTATTGTTTTTGTTGTACTTAATTCGATATTTATATCTTGCCTCTTTAAGTGTTAAATTACAATAGTCTTTGTGCTTGTTAAAAATGTCCTCATTGGATGAAATTGGTTAATTCTACTTACTATGTTAGAGGTTACAATATTTATAATATTATAAGGATGGTTACTTTGTGCATGTGTGTATGTGATATTGTTATTAGGTTTATGGTAAGGTTGATAAGATGATGCATTGAGGTTAAAGTTATGTATATATATGCATATGTATTTACATACACACACACACACACACACACACATGTATATATATATATATATATATATATATATACACATATATATATGCATGTATATATATGCATGTATATATATACGTATATGTATACGTGTGCGTGTATACATATATATCCGTGTGTGTGTGTATGTACATATATATGTATATATATATATATATATATATATATATATATGACACGTGTGTGTGTATGTGTACATATATATATTTATATATATATATACATATATACAAATATACGCATGTGTTTGTATGTATATATATGTATGTATATATATATATATATATATATATATATATATATATATATATATATATAAAGTGTAGTATATTGCCACTTAAGTGTGGCTGACCCCTAGGGGTGGATGTTACTGTTGCTTTTAGCCCCAGGAGGACATCTCCTCCAGCTGGCTTATCGACACACGACTGTGTCCTGTTTGCCAAGGGAAGTTATCCCTCTCACCATGATCTGCAGCACGAACGGATCCGGATTTCAGGGTTATTTCCCTTCGTCGGCGTTCGATAGCTACTGACCCTGGGGTCAGCCACACTTAAGTGGCAATATACTACACTTTATCGTGCAGTTACTGTTAATACTTCATTTAGAGAATTAACATTGCTTATATATATATACATACATACATATATATACATACAAGCACATGCGTATATTTGTATATATGTATATATATATATATATATATATATATATATATATATATATATATATATATATATATATATATGAAATGTATCTATGTTATTTTTTCTACATGCAACAGCTTACTAATAATGCTAAGATCCATCAAGTTGTTTTGACATACGCGTTTAAAATATCGTATTTGCAGAGAGAAGGGACATCCAATACGTCTTTAAATATAATTCAATCTTTTGTCATGATGCTTCAGTAGATTTTTGTTCCTACAATATTAAGTGATCGATACTGAAAGATGTGTCATTTTTAACTCCTGTGGCCTAGGAAACTGCATGCTGCGCTGCATTATTAGTTTGCTTCTGACTGATCTGAAAATGATAAATGAAGAAACAGCCGGAAAAATTTACAACTCATAGGTCCTCTATATGTTTTTTTTTTTTTTTTTTCAAATATGGGTTTCGGAGTATCGGCAGAATAAAACGTCACCTTTCAGTAAATACATTAACATCCCAGTGCCGCCGCGTGTATTTTGTAGTTAACTGCTTTGTGCATTTGACAATAAACATAATGAAAAATAAATAACATGATGGATGGATTTATGGAAATAAATATAACCCAGAACAGACAATATAACAAATAATACATTATATATTTGTCTAATTACTCGTCGAGGAGTGTAGTACAATGGAAACATGCTGGGCTTATAACCCAAAGATCTGTGGATTGTAACTACGTCCTGCAAAGAAATGGATACAATTTTTAATATTTATACATAGCAACTAAGCTATCAACAAGTATACCAACCATATACAAAGATAGATGAAAATTATATTATGCAATACAAATTTACACACGGTCAGAGGATCGCCAGTTGACCGGAGTAAACCAAAACCCAAGCAGCGTAGGCATTTTGGTTAGTATATAGGATTATAAATCCTTTATTTTTTTTTAACTTCTATTATTTATCAATGGGTAATTAGGAAAAAATATTGTAAGTTTCGCAACTTTCAATATCTTTCAATATCTCTAAAATGTCCTGACATTTGATAAAACTTTTTTTAACGATATACTAAATTTTTAAAAAAATACCTACGAACCAGGAACCAAAAGCGGTTCGCGAATGCAGCTGAAAACTAAACCACTACTACACATTCTACAGTAATACTTCAATTTGTCCAAACAGTGATTTACACTGAAGGTTCTTTCCATTTCTTTGAAATTCAACAAAAACACAAAATATAATTCACGGATAATCAAAGCAACCGGCAGGAGTCGTGATATTTGTATTCAATAGTACACTTGCTCGTTTGAATCAACAAAGACTGAATTATCTCAACATGTTGTTCATGTTTACTTACACACACGTATAAACAGTCATATAACAGCGTGTAATATCAGCAGTGGCTTCATTTGCCGCGAACATGTGAAATAGGAAAATACTGAAATGTGTGTGTGTGTGTGTGTGTGTGTGTGTGTGTGTGTGTGTAGTATCCATTTTCAATGCATTCAGGCAGATATTCAAACGTAAATATCGCTGTTGTTCGAGAACATATTGGGAGTGATTAGATATGTTATTGTTTGGATTCTCGCTGTTCTGCCGTACACCATATATTATCTTTGTTTGTCAGACAGCATCACGCGTCAGCAAATGATTTCTTTGCAGATTTTTAAAAAACCAGAACCTGTATTCTTGTTAGATTCATCGCTCCGGAATCGCTTTGACTGAAAGTACACGCAATAAGGTCGAAATATCGTAGTGCCTTACATTGATGAATCGAGTGTCTTATGAAGAAAACACCGTTTCAAAAGGAAGAGCCGTTCTCGGATGAAGAAAAACAACAGCACATTTGAATCAGCCATAATGTATTGAGTATAAACAGATACATTATTGTTTGAATTCTCGCTGTTCTGCGTGCACCTCACGAAATGTGTGTGTAGCAGGGTTGTGTGGGTGGGGTGGGGAGTTTTGTGTGTGTGTTGAGTGTATGTGCGTGTGTGGCTGCTCGTTCCTGACAAGAATATTAACTGATAGTTTTATTTACAATACATACATATTCGATCAAAACTCAGCATGAATGACTAAATTACTTAATTAATTAAATAGCACTATACAGCTATAGAACAAGCAAGGCTAATTTATGGTATCTGTTTTCTCTCAGCGAGACCACAGGTATGCTTGCTAAA
This sequence comes from Octopus bimaculoides, assembly GCF_046866305.1. Lineage (NCBI taxonomy): Eukaryota > Metazoa > Mollusca > Cephalopoda > Octopoda > Octopodidae > Octopus > Octopus bimaculoides. The sequence continues at coordinate 129,597,766 of NC_142928.1, forward strand.
ACCAAAAAACGCTAGTACGTTCACATTATATTTCTGCTCGTCTATTGCTCTTCCGAGCGTTTACTAATTAATTCATTTACATTTGCACTGTTCTACAAAGACGAACTAATCGACTTCTGCCCGTGTGTGTATTCCATGTATAGCTATAAGCTATTATTCTTTCTACTGTTAGAAACGAATAACAGATTTCTGATGAGACATTCACAAACTAATGAGTTCAATCTATTTTCTAGACGCATAGAACAAAAAACGAACTTTTACCACAGTGTCTAATCTTTCCCATGTAAACTTATATATGTGTATTCTAATAAACACATGCTTGTAAATTTACATTTTAGCTCTCAATATTATAATTTATAAGGAAGCTCTAGCTGATTTCTGGATCTCAAAGGTTTTAATATTTATGGCGAGGAAGGCGGCGAGCTGGCAGAATCGTTAGCACACCGGCAAAATTCATAGCAGCATTTCGTTCATCGTTAAGTTATTAGTTCAAATTCTGCTGAGGTCGATTTACCCTTTCAGGAGTCGATAAGTACCAGGCAAGCATTGGAGTCTATTTAATCGACTTGCACCCTTCCCTATAACAGCTAGCCTTGTGTCAAAATTTGAAACCAATATAATTTTTGAGGAAGCTCTAGCTGATATCTGGATCTCATAGGTTTTAGTATTTACGGAGAGGGAGGCGGTGAGCTGCAAAATTGTTAGCATGCCGGGGAAAATATTTAGCGGTATTTCGTTTGTCTTTACGGTCTGAATTCAAATTCAGTCGAGGTCGATTTTGCCTTTCATCCTTTCGGAGTTGGTAAAATAAGTACCAGTTGAGCGCTGGGGGTCTGTTTAATCGACTTCCCTACTCTCCCGAAATTGCTGGCCTTGTGCCAAAAAATTGAAGCCAATTCTTATGGAGCGGATTTGCTCTACAGCTCAGTCATTTATCCTAAATATTGAGAACAGTAATGTTGCTGAAATGCGTTGTGAGCTGCTTTATTGTAAGAAGAAAGTGCCAGATTCTCTGGTCACTCTTCATTTGTTTGCAACAACTTTGTACGATAAACTTTCATCATTACTTGAATATTGAAACATTTAAGTGAAACGATAGAAATAATGGGAGGATATTGATCTCAAGGTTTACTATACTTACGTACGTATGCATATATGTGTATGTATGTATACATACGCATATATACCCATACATACATACATGTATACATACATACATATATATGTATACCCAGATGTATAATATACATACATGTATGTATATGTAGTGTGTGTGTGTGTGTGTGTGTGTGTGTGTGTGTGTGTGTGTGTCTACTTGTTTGAAATGAAAACCGCAAGCCACTGAAGGAGTAAATCACACTAAAAGCTTGGCTTGAAATACCGATAAATTTATAACATCTCCCCATCCTTGAAAGTTACCTTACGCAACCCTGAAGCAAAATAATCTCCATTGAGTATTTCCCATACAAAAGGCAATAAATATCAACTGTGAGCTTTGTGCATGTTTTAGGCTGTGAATTTTGATGACCACAGTGTTTTTGCTTGAATTCCTGAAATAAAATCTATCTATTAATGGCTGATAATTTTATGGCATTCGGAAAAAAACAGCTGTTTGGAAGTTGTTACATTAATGGCGTAAGAGAACCGAAATAGCTTTCTCAAGAAATCCATAAAACCTAGCATTCTATATCTTGTCCGATATACATACTGATAATTCTCACCAGATTATATTGCCAGGCAGTTCACATTTAGTTTTTCTAGGGGAAGGGAAGAGGAGCATAGCATGTTTCCTTCGTATTATCAACAACAATACACATTCTGACTTAACAAACTTCATTCCAAGGTCTGTAAAATACTGAATAATGAAATCAGATTGTTTTTGTGTACGTATATACGTGCGTATGTACGCACATATGTATGTATGTATGTATGTATGTATGTATGTATGTATGTATTATGTATGTTTGTACGTACGTGTGTGTATGTGAGGGAACATAGCCTAGTGGTTAGGGTGTTGCACTCCAGATCGTGAGATCCTGGTTTCAATTCCTGGATCGGGTCGTCCGCTGTGTTCTTCAGCAAAACACTTCATTTCATACTGCTGTGCGATAGCATCCACACGTGATGTGTGTTACATCGTGCACGTGTACAAGCAACGTCCATTTGATGGGGGTGGGGAGTGAGCTAATGTACGGCACAAACATTTGACCACTATAAACAAATCTCTTGTGCAAGCTGTTCGGCAAGAAATTGCAAAACCTTCTTTCTCAGACTTCAAGAGACTACCATCATCATCAGCGTCATGTATGTAAGTATGCATGTGTGTATGTACGTATGGAGGGATGGATGTATAGATGGATGGATGGACGGACGGATGGATGGATGGATGGATGGATGGATGGATCCCTGTCTTTATCAAAGGTTGATTATTCAGATAAAATGTCTGTATCTTTTATGTTGAAAGGAGACTCGGCAAACGTCACATGCTGTAATGGCAAAATTGTCATATTGATTCGTGGGTGGATTCTATAGTTTGTGCGGAAGTGTGTCCACTCATTATTGTGAATGAGTTGCCTACTATTTTACAAACGGAGGCCACCTTTGGTCTCCGATTCGGTTTCCTTGGAAAGGTATTTCCATTTTCCTACACCGTTAATAAAACAACTTCAACACCTTTCAAATTCCTAGTCTCACAGAATTCCATAAAAGGTATCAGATATGGGCTGTGTTGTGTGGTTAAGAAGCTTCCTGCCCAATCATGTAGTATTAGGTTAAGTCTCACCAGACAGAAGTGGGCAAGTGTCTTTTACTATTGTCCCGGATTGACCAAGAGCTCCTGAGTGGATTCGGTAGACGTAAACACCTATATGTATATATGGGTGTGGATATGTATATATCTATATGTGTGTGTGTCTTTGTGACAACTGCTGCTTGTTTGCTTACGTCTCCGTAGCTTAGCGGTTCGGCAAAACAGACCGATAGAATAAGTGTCAGGCTTTAAAAAGTAAGTACTGAGTCGATTTATTCGACTAAACTCTTCAAGGCTTTGCCCGAGCATGGCCGCAGTCCAATGACTGAAACAAGTAAAAGATAAAAGATATTAATGTATATTGTTTATCACAGAAATTCAGTCAATTTATTTTACTGAACAGTTACATGATTATAAATATGTATTCTAAATCGTGTGTGTGTGTGTGTGTGTGTGTGTGTGTGTGTGTGTGTGTGTGTGTGTACACTTGTGTATATGTTTTTGTTTGCATATATGTTTTAATATGCATATATAAATATACGAATGGAAAATTATTCAAATTTTTCCTCCGTTTGTGTTTCCACACTTTGCCGAAAAGTTTACCTCAAGGATAAGTTGATAGCTTATTAATAGATCAATAGCTCTTAGATCGACTGCAATGCTATACAGTATCCGCAGTCCAATCTTCTTAGCTGTAAATGCATATATACCTAGTGGAGATGTGAGAACTTTGTAATTAATGAACAATTTCCTATCTTAACCTCTAATTGATATAAATAAATTAATTATCTCCTTTTATGCTAAGCGTATATGTCGGTGGATCATCAAATGGTCAATCTTTTCAATACTATGAAATGTTACAAAGCAAAACATCGACAACGAAACAACGGGATAGTAGCTACATGGTCACCGGACGCGCAGGTTGTAGAAGTCAAATCACACTTACATAACACTCTACCAGCTTTAAAAATGTAAACATACTAGATAATTAGATAATGTAGTCCAAAATGTACTATTTTTTTATAAGAAAACAAAACAGTTTAATCATAATAAAAATGTCATTGGCCCTAAGTCTTCCCGATCAAGGCTATCCTGGGTTAGACAAACAAAAGATAGAAAAATAACACCCAAACAACAGTAATGACAAAAAAAACCCTTTTTTTTCTGACTGCAATGGCTATTCATTGAAGGCAAAGATCACGTTTTAGATCGTTATGCCATTTTAGAAAGCAAGCATTTACACCTACACCATTTCACATTATCTTACATGCATATTCAGACACATATGCACACACACACACACACACACACACACACACACACACACACACACACAAACACACACACACACACACACACATACACACACACACACACACACACTTATGTATGCGCATATGCATATACATATTTGTGTAAATATATATGTATGTGTGTGTGCATACGTACATGTATACACTTACATTTGTGTTTGTATGTTTGTATGTATACATGTGTATGCTTGTATGGTACGTGTGTATGCTTGCATAATCTCCCAGCCATTTCTGGTGTAATTATAAACTAAATTATTTTTTCACCACAGTTTGTCATAATGATATATTAGCAAATCTAACAGGTTGTTTCAGATTATGGCAAAAATATATATATATAACATTAACATATCCATTTGTAATTACCATAGACTTGTAATTGATATACTCGCCAAATAACAAAGCCATATTTAATTTCGTTTAGTAGGAGTATTGCAAATGGCATCTTTTAGATTAACTGAAGTAGGAAAATATGAGATGGCAGTGTTACTCGATCCAAAAGAATACAATACAGTAATAGGCGAAACTAGTTATTGTTGTTGATAAGACTTTATAAGTATTTGATCTTTAATATGAGCTGGAAATGTATTTCATCTTCAATGTTTATATTCCCTGTTTATTCCGTGCTGATATAGATAACTTGTAAATCCCTGTAAATTCTAAAATTACGTTTTCTAAAGTCAAATACACAGACATGAAGCGGTAACTAGTATGTATTCTTCTTGTTCTATTCCCTTAGCAAGTTTTACAAAATGAAATTCTACGAGTATTACCTAAGACGTGAACTTCATTTTAGCCGGTGTCACATTGCAAAATGAATGTGAAAAGGACTTAACAAATGTAAGGTCTGAACTACCTCAATTAGAGAGACGTGTACAAGCAAGAGTTAAATGAAATGAGAATGCCGCGTCACGAACATGGCACTTACCACCATTCTGGAGCGTAGATATTGTTTAACTAAAATCTAGAGTGAAATGGTCGAGTGGATTTTTATGTTTTTCCTTATACATTCCGTTATGCATTAATTATATGCAATTCAGGCCACCTATTTATGAAAAATAGCCAGCAAGTCTTCTAAGAATACTAGTGTTTGGTGACAGGTTAATGTCGTTGTCTGACAGAACTCCACTCTAGTGGAGTAAGTTTATCACTTGGTAGCTGATGAAGCTCTGCAGAATTTTCAAGTAATTCTCCATTCCAAGCACAAAGATGATTGAAATCCTGAATACTGAGACCTTCATTGTTTTTGCCCTTATCATGATTCTTGTAGAATTTTAAAGAGTTAACTAATCTCATACGAACCAATAAGAGAGTCTTCAACTTATCTTTCAGCCTCCTAGAAATAGCGGCTAAATTTCCCTCATTTTCCCTCGTTTGCTAATATAAGTTTATATACCCTAAGTAGTTCTATATACACTAAGACTAGATGGCCATGGCTAGAATATTTTTGATAAAGGTTTGCTGGAATTGGTATTCTGAAATCACGAATATAATGTATTGTCAATTAACTTAAAATGTAATTCTTTGTCTGTTCGTTTGTTTGTTTGTTTTTTTGTTTTTTGTCTTTTGTTTTTATTTTCGTTTTTTGGACACTGTATTGAACATTAGAATTTTTATGATTTGGCATCGTGTCCTTGAACGTTGTGATTTCGATTAGTGATTTCGATTAGTGATTTCGATTAGTGATTTCGATTAGTGATTTCGATTAGTGAATGCAGAATGAAACTATTTACTATCAATTAAAGAAGGAAATCAACGAAGTAAGATGGAAGATAAGATCAAAAAGAAAAAGAACTCCACTTCCACAGTATGTTTTCAAAGTAATT
>NC_142928.1:129606150-129608650 GCF_046866305.1 Octopus bimaculoides
TATTGCAAACGTATAAATTTTTTTTTTAAAATGTAAAATATGTATCTATCTATAAGGGGAATCAGCTATATTGTTAAACATAATATATGAGAAGGACAAAGGATTCATTTTTGTCGGAAGGCGTAATAAGAAGGATTTTCTGACAAGAGACAACAAATGGAACGGACCGGACCGATTGCTTATTTTTCTGAGTTATAGTTATTTATTGCTAAAACCTATACTAGTAAAATATAGATTAATGGATATAAAGTATTAAATGGATGGCACTGTGTTATAGCATTAAATTATTTAATTAAGTGTTTAAGTCAGTGTTTAATTTAAGGGGCGGGGTAGTAGTTTGAAGAAAAGGGTTTACATGTATATGTGCGTATATATATATATATATATATATATATATATATATATATATATATATATATATATATATAATAAATATAAGGGATTAGCAATTGAGTTGCTTCTCCAACATACTGAAAAACTACTTGGCAAAATTGTTAATTCTATTATTAATTGACGATTCCCTGCCCTCATTTCTTATATATATATATATATATATATATATATATATATATATACACACATATACAACTAACGGTAAATCCGTGTACATATAAGGCGGGGTAACCCGAGCATTTCCAGCTAATAAATTAAATAATTAATTGGTTCTGTATTTGGATAATATTCGCTTTAGGTCCGGGGTAAGAGGAAATATCGGATGCAGATGCAAATAGGAGCTGTTTTATTCGGGTAAATGTGGCAGTTATGAGGTGTAGACATCTATGGCTTCTGATGTGTTAGGTAGTTTAGCTTTAATAAATTACGCTATATTATACTCAATTATCCAAATGTACATAAAGGTTTATATTTATAAATTATAATTTAATCTACTGGATAGTGTTCCATACTGTTATTACTCTGCTCAATTTGTAGGGCGCAATTTTATTGTTAAGTGCTGGTGTATATGATTAGCTAGTCATGCGTGTATTTTCTAAAATCCATTAAGGGAGGAGTTTCTATCCCTAATACATGAGCTAGGTTTATGTATAGTATTACTAGTAGGAGTATGGGGTAACATACCATGACTTTCCGTCTTTATGCTGTGCTCTCTTCACGTTCCTTGCATGGCTCTTCTCCTCCACCTGATATAGTCCAATCAAGAGTTTTGATCGCACATCTGGTGTATAAGAGAATTTGACATCGCTGCCCTCAACTGTGTCTCATTTCGAGCTATTGGTTCGTCTGGTATCGTGGAGTGGAAAGTGTCGAGTTTTGTTTTGAAGACTTCTATATCCATGTCTTGCAGGTTTTTCAATTGTTTTGGCAGGGCATTAAAGAGCTGAGGTCCTCTGAAACCGAGGCTGTTGCAGTAACTTGTTCTTATGTGAGAGGCAGTGGACGGTACCCTTGGTACCATGCAGTGGCGACCTGTGCGGGCATTCGTGTAGTACTTGATGCCAAAGTTTGGTACCAGTCCTTCCAGTATTTTCCATTTGTAAATTATTACATATCTCTCCCGCATGCGCTCCAGGGAGTAGAGACCTAGCGCCTTCAGTCGCTCCCTGTAGTTCATCTGCTGGACTGTGGCGATCTTTTTTGTATAGTGCCGCTGAATTGCCTCGAGTTCTGCTGTCCGTTTGACACTGTGTGGTAACCACAGCTGAGAGCAATATATATATATATATATATATATATATATATATATAAAACAAATAATAAATGAGTATATGCATATATACATACAGGCATGTGCATACCTACGTCTACCTGTATATATAGGTGCATATCTGGGTACAGGACATTGCAAACAAAACGTAGACAAGAAAATAATAATAACCAGAGTACAAAAAACACACAAGCCACATAGAGAACATTTTCCTTCATCAGCTACCCCTATTTTAACACCGGCGTTTCGAAGAGTAGGGCAGGACGCATCGTTAAAATAGCTCTTCCTATGGACCGCAAATTAAATTTGTATACACAAATTAAACTTGTAACATGGAGGAATGTAGTGGCAGACAAAAAACAAGACAGGAAAACAAACGGAAAAGAAAACAAGACAGGAAAACAAACGGAAAAGGCTATGCGGCCAGACGTGAAAAATTATGTGTATATGAACGGTGTGAGGCACGAACTGAAAGCGGGACGAAGTAAGTTCGCGTGTTTGCTCGGCGATAGCCAAGGAAGAAAAGGATTAGTGACCGGAATCATGTGACCAGGGAGGAGTAAGGAAGAGAGAGAGTGGTAGAGGGAGAAACAAGGGGAGAAAGTAGAATAGGTGAGCAACGAGAGAAAGAGAGGAAGAGAGAAAAATAGTAGTAACAGAAGGAAGAAAAAAAAATATATATATATATATATATACTAGCCTGTAGAAATACTCGCTAGTTACTTTGATATAGTTTTATAATTATACTCATAAAATTATGTACTCAATTAGTGTATATATATATATATATATATATATATATATATATATATATATATATATATATATATATATGTA
>NC_142928.1:129611150-129641150 GCF_046866305.1 Octopus bimaculoides
ATATATATATATATGGATATATATATACATACGTATGAATCATGGAGTCATGTACTTATGTATGTGTATTGATTATTGATACGTATTGATATTGTTACAGCCATCAGGTTCGGGTGCAATGTAGTCTGTAGTAAGTGAATAGTTACATACAATCATTTTAACCCCAAAAGTTAATAAATCAATAATACCAATAATACATATCTATCTATCTATCTATCTATTTATTTATCTATCTATCTATCTATCTATCTATCTATCTATCTATCTATCTATCTATATATATATATATATATATATATATATATATATATATATATATATATATATATATATATATATACATGTATGTATATATATATGTGTGTGTGTGTGTGTGTGTGTGAGTTGGGAATGTTCACTGGCTGAATGTTCACCTTGAATCTAGGTTAGAAACTGGCTCTTTCTCTATTTGCAAGAAATTTTGAAATAAAACTGAACAATGACATACATACATACATACATACATGTGTTTATGTGTAAGCAAACCTCTTTTTTGTAGAAATGGGAATATAGTTGATTAAACTGACCGTACATACGCTATTAATGTCGAACGAATGAAAGGTAACAATGAACCTGACTGACCGTAAAATAGTGAGTACTAAAGTAGGTTCAATAAAGCATCTTGTTCGACATTCCTACGTAATTCATCTAGTTATTGCAAAGACTACATAGTAACTCGTTGATGTTTCAGTCCTGAAGGTAACGATACATGATCTTATTTACTGAATTAGAAACAATTCAGAGAAAACTGTTTTCTTAATAATAGTGTTGTATGATACGCTCAATCGAAATTATGTCAAATAGGAATTGATAGTGGTGCAGTAGTAATACACAGTTCCTTCAGTCATCTCTATATTCTTCAATTTTCTAAACCACTCGTACATTTATTTATTTATTTATTTATTTATTTATTTATTTATTCGTTGATTTATTTATTTTTGTTATTTATTTATTTTGCAGTTTTCGAGAAGTCATGTGAAAGAAGCAGAAGAAACAGTTGGTCGAATTGTAGTGATTGTGTGTGACGGAGCTCAAGGATCGTGCGGTCGGCTGCTGGGGATCAGTGATGAATGCATACAACATTCTTGTAACACGTACGGCGCTATTGCTAGTCTGGAGAGAAACTGTGAGAGACAGGAGGTAAATGAAATTATTGATGTTGTGCTTTTTATGGCCCTTTCATGACATACACAACGACACAGAAAATGAGTACAGCATGTGTCTTTTCTTTCAAACATTCAATTCTGGAGAGAATTTTTTTATGAAATGCAATTCTGCATGAAAAAACATTAGTATAATATTTACAAATTAGAAATTCAAAAATAAATAAAGAAAAAGAAAATATATAGATATATATACGCAAAGCTAGAACATCTCAATGCTACATATATATATATATATATATATACCTGAAATTTTGTAGAGATGCGCCACATTTGGAATAAATGATGCAAATTCTCCGCTATACCTTCAAACATTTAATTTTGGAGAGAATCCCTTGATGATGATGATGATGATGATGATGATGTGTGTGTGTGTGTGTGTGTGTGTGTGTGTGTGTGTGTGTGTGTGTGTGTGTGTGTGTGTGTGCGTGCGTGTGTTTAGGAACATCTCCATGTTTATACTGTGTAACTTTGATGTTTTGCATTTTGCATTGAAACACAAAATCACGCCTCTTTCAATTTCATGTTTTTTCATTAGAGAACATTATTATAACACTTACAAACTAGAAAAACACGCAAAGCTCAGAACATCTCAATGCCATACACATGCACGTGAATATTTACAGAGATGAACATTAAGTTTCCGATATTTCAGTTATATTTAGAATACAAAATGTACTGTCTCTGCTTTTCTTTCAAACTTTCAATTTTGAAGAGAATCTTTTGATGAAATGTAGTTCCATTGCTTTGGTGTATTGCGGATTTGTAAAAGGGAAAATTTTTGAATTTTCCGTCGCTACATATTCCCAGAATCTTACTAAATGGAATCTTGCGTAATTCCTCTCGTCAGATATGTTGCTTGTGGTTTCTTGCACGTTGGCAGCGGGAATTATTTGTTTCGCCAATGTAATTTTCTTTGCAAAAGTCCCCCAAAAACAACTGTTTTATTTAAATGAACAAGCTGTCTGTACATTCACAAAATTTTACTTCACAAGTTCGAAAAACGAACGAAAGCGCTAATAATAAAGAAGAAATAAACAGATTTTTTTCCAAAATTCTGTCGACTTTTTTCTCAAAATTCTATTTCTCTACATCACACCTAACACTCTACACATATGTGTATATATATATATATTCCCGAGCGTTAAACTACTACGTCCTTTTGTTGTTTACACCACCTGTTCTCGTCTGTTGTTTTTTTCGTAAATTCTCCCATATATATATATATATATATATATATATATATATATATATATATATATATACATATATATATACATACATATATATATATATATATATATATGTATATATATACATACATACATATATATGTATATGTATATGCGTGTGTCTGTATATATATATATATATATATATATATATATAAAGAGAGAGAGAGAGAGAGAGAGAGAGAGAGAGAGAGAGAGAGAGAGAGAGAGAGATTTGTAATTTTTGGTTTTGTTTCTATTATTCAGTTTCCAATGGCAGAAAAGAGAATCCACCAATTAATATTTGATCTCACTTCCTACGGAGTTGATTCTCTTGATGAGACCTACACTCCCGGTTTCAGTTTAAAACTCTTCGGCAGTAATAGGCACCGTTACATGACTCTTGTGATACCGAAATGTGAGTCCAAGTGTGTGAAAGCTTTGCGCGTTATACTGGATCGTTCGGTAAGTAGTCACCATATATTCCCATGTACATTGATGTTGTCACAACCGACTCAATAATTTACACACACACACACAAAAAAAAAGAAAATGCAGACCTGGACATTCCTTTTTTTTTTTTTCAGGCTACTGACATGAACATTTTCCTTTAGATATTTTAGGATCATTTGTATGTTAGATACTTCGTGTAAAGAACCTAGTAGAGTAGAAATAGTTTTTATAAACCAAAGGGCTCCCCTAAAATAAGGATGATAACTTTGCACCATCAGAGACAGCACATTATAAAAGGAAATCATTGGGGATGATAGCAAACTGCCTTATCAGTTGGAAGAGTGATTTGAAAGCAGATATTACATCGTCACGTTATACGTACATACTTGGCAGAATCGTTAGCACGCCGAGCAATTTGCTTGACAGAATGTCGTCCTTTACGATCTGAGTTCAAATTCCGTCGAGATCGACTTTACCTATAGGTGCAGGACTGGCTGTGTGGTAAGTAGCTTGCTTACCAACCACATGGTTCCGAGTTCAGTCCCACTGCGTGGCACCTTGGGCAAGTGTCTTCTACTATAGCCTCGGGCCGACCAAAGCCTTGTGAGTGGATTTGGTGGACGGAAGATGAAGGAGGCCTGTCGTGTATGTGTGTGTGTGTGTGTGTGTGTGTGTGTGTGTCTGTGTCTGTGTTTGTCCCTCCAACATCGCTTGACAACCGATGCTGGTGTATTTACGACCCCGTAACTTAGCGGTTCGGCAAAAGCAACCGATAGAATAAGTACTAGGCTTCCAAAGAATAAGTCCTGGGGTCGATTTGCTCGACTAAAGGCGGTGCTCCAGCATGGCCGCAATCAAATGACTGAAATAAGTAAAAGTAAAAGAATGAAAGATTATATATATATATATATACATATATATATATATATATATATATATATATATATATATATATATATATATATATATATATATATATATATATATATAAGGGTGAAAAATTGAATATTAATTAGATTAATACCAATTTAAAACGAGTGGCCTAACAAATTGAAAAATCTGAAGATTCAGAAAAATTATATTATATGAAAAAGAAAAGAAAAAGAATAACGTCACTGGCAGTTCTAATCAGTTTAATTTCTTATTTTTTAATTATATAAATTTTAGTTCATAGATCTAGTAAGTTCTTTGTTAACATGTGTGTGGAGATTTTTAAAAAAAATCCTTGTCAGCTTTTTGGGAGACAAGGGAGACTACCTCCCAACTTCACCCCCAATCAAGTATCCTGTGTTGACCATCCACTACTTTCACTCCCACACTGATTAACAAACCCCAACCCAAATCCCATACATACAAAATCACAAAGCCCCAAATCCTCAGATCTGTTTGACAACGAATATGAGAAGGTTCTCCCAAAAAATTAACGAGAAATTTTGCGGGTGGAAATCTCCACGCCCAAATTAACAAAGAACTTACTAGATCAATGAACTAAAATTTATATTATCAAAAAATTTAAAAAATAAGTAATTAAACTGATTAGAACTACCAGTGAAGTCATTCTTTTTCTTTTTTCAAATATACCTAACTGTATCAAGGGTCTCACACATTTTCCAACATATATATATATATATATATATATATATATATATATATATATATATATATATATATATATATACATACATGCATACACCCTCAGGACGGACTTTCGCACTGTCTCTGTTAAACAAATTTGCTTACAAGTCTTTTGTCAGGCTGAGACTACTGTTTTCCAAGGTCCAACGGGACTTAGCCCTTCACGGTACACCGGCAATACTTAATGCCTGAATGTTATACTCCTTAATTCTTAAGACATTTAGGGGGTCATGCCTTTTCTTACATTACTTAACATGCTCACAGAGCTTGCACAGAAGATCAAGTGACAGATGTACAATAATACTCATAATCCTGTATCTGGTTGCGACTCAATACTACCTAGTTAATAAGCTCATGGCATTTTATTTCAAACATGACGAATATTCAATTACAAATCTGCGTCTCGCAATGAAGTTCGGATTAATAGTTATTCTACATTCCTCAGTTCAGTTAGATATTGAAAATTACTACCAGATTTGCTGGAAATGTTTCTCGTGATTGACTCATGTTTAGTCAAGTAGAATATTCATTTCTATTCAATGTAATGTCTTGAAACTGTTCCTTATAAACGTTTATTATTTTGCGTTCATTTAATAAACACAACCCGGAAACGAAAAAGAAAAATCTAATCATCGACTTCAGTTTCATTCAAACTCGCCGTTCTGTCGACATAAAATTAGCTTGCATCATCATAAAAATCATTCTTGGGTTACAAAGAAGTAACCTAATTTGCATATCGGTTTTAGGTTCATATTTGTTCGACATGATTATAACATAGTACGAACATTCAGTATACCTTGTGTAGGCACTGACGTAGCTGTTTGGTTAAAACGTCTGCTTCGCAACCGCATGGTTTCTGGTTCAGTTTCACTGTGCTTTAGACTACCGTAGCCTCGACCCGACAAATGTCTTGCGTGTAAGTGAATTTATTCAAGTATGATTATTCGGGAGCCCATCGTATAAGTACGTATGTGTGTGTGTGAGCGAGCGAGGGAGAGAGAGAGTCACAAGTGAATATGCATGTGTGTGTATGTGTATGTCTGTCATGTGTGGACGTGTGTGCGTGAGCGCGTGTTCGTGTGTGCGTATGTTGTGTTTTAAATATGCAAATCAAATATACCTTGGTATAGTTTTTAAATATATTTTTATATGTTTATCGGTAAATTGTATCAAATACATCCTGCAATTTTCTATCCTCATTGAAAATTTATTCCAGATGATGAGAAATATCTTCACAAAGTGTTTTAACACATTCCGGTTCGAAAATGAGACTAAACTTGCAGAATCTGAAGCACTGAAAAACATGAAATTTAGTCCAAGGCTTTTCGAAATAAAAATGTTCCAACGGCAGGAGAACGTGGCATATTTTTCTGACCCAGATATTTTTATTTTGGCTGAAGGTGACGCTGCTATGTGTTATAATTTCAGTACAGGTGAGATTTTATTTGCTAATATTTTTGACTTTTTGTTTTGTTTTCTTTTTCCGTTTTTTTTTTTTTTTTTTTTTTTTTTTTTGCTTTGTATGGTCCAGGTATGGTTATGTGGTTAAGACGTCTTCTTCACAACTACGTGTTTACTGGTTTGATGCCACTCCGCATTATGTTATCAGTGGAATTTAGTAGTCAGATAATTTAGAAAAAATTTCATACCGGTGTAAATTTTCTACCCTTATTATTTTCACAGTAAAATTTTCGTAGCTTCGAAGCCTTTCTGGAACGCAGTTTTAATTTCTTATTACTATTTGCTGCCGAATGTAACCGCTTGCGCGGTGGATTTGAAAGTTATAATGTATAGCACGTGTATTTTTGGTGCTATTTTCTGCATAAATATGCATTAATTTTAGGTCCCTCCACTGAAGAAGTACGCATGGCAAATAAATTTATTTTGCACATTGATACAGAAACTCGAGTCTGAAAGTAACTACAAACATTTTTTTTAATTCCCTTTGAAAGTACTCTTATTCGTGGTTTGGGTTTTAACTGCCCTTTCTAGCATGTAAGATGTCCTGTTAAAGGTCACCTCTTTCGTGTATACATACGTAAACTGTTTGTGCACTATTATATATATATATATATATATATATATATTTTTATATATATATATATATTATACCCAGGCCTATTCCCCCATTTTTAGGAGGGGTAGCCTAGCCACAGCAAGACGCACACCAGGCATTCCATTCATTTTCCAGCTCAAAGAGGCGAGCCCCGTTCTATGCTTGAGTGAAGGTATGGAACGCAACCCCCAATATCAGTAGCGGGGCCCGACAGCATATGTTGTAAACCAATGTGTATATACTCATAGCCTTACAGTACTCTTTGCTTGTAGTGTAATTTGACACCATCCTTCTAGGCATGGTTCGTTCCTCGGTGTGAAATAATTTTTTTTTCTATGAGTTTTTTCGAGTGCATTCAACGTATCTGATCTCCAAACCCGCCGCAAGCCATTTTTTTTCCAGAAAAGAAGGTGGAGACCTCGGAGATTCCCACCAACGGAGTTTTGTTTCGCGGGTTTTGTTCTTTTCCACGTTATTTCGCACACTTTCAACGAATGTGACATCGAAATCACGCGTAAATGGCTCCTTTCCTCAGAAAAGGTAAGATTTGACTGCTATTTCTACTACCACGTGACAGCTATTTGCGATGAAGGACCCGCCGATATGTCACTGTGAAATAATTTTTTGACCATTCCCCCTTTCTTTTCCGGAAAAAAGTGGCTTGCAGAAGGTTTAGAGATTAGATACGTTGAATGCACTCGAAAGAACCTGTGGGGAAAAAATATTTGACACCGAGGTACGAACGGTACAGCGGTTTTTGTTTGACCCTTCAGCCTTTCTAACATTTTGCTTATGTGTTGGTGTGCACAAATACACCGGTATAGAAGATTGTAAACAATGAAAGTAGTTGTAATAATCTTTTTGGTACCAGACATCGTTACAACGGTAAACGGTAGACAGAATGGTACAGATGTGACGTTGTCGTCTCCGTCGTCGTCTCCGTCGTCGTCTCCGTCGTCGTCGTATAAAATGTCCTTTACAATCTCGTACGTAACGAACGCGCAAATACACACGCACACACACAGATACATACACACTCACATACAAAATGTAAGATCGTCATCGTCGTCGTGGTATAAAATGTTCGTGACTATAAAAATGTTCGTTACTATAGAAAGATTATTTTCGAGAAAATGTTACATTGTTTCAATCCAAATGAAAATAAAAATTACATGTTGACACTAGCGGGGTGTAATACTATTACCTTGTAAAATTTGATTTGATTTGATGGAGCCGTTTGAGAATGCGTAGGAAACGGACAGATAGACAAAGGGTTTTATATAGAGAGCTAAGAATATTTATACACGCATACACATATATATATGTATGTATATGTGTATATATATATATATATATATATGTATATATATATATATATATATATATAGGTGTGTGTATATATATATGTTTGACAATGCATAGGGAACAGACAGACAGAGAATTTTATATGTATAGAGATAAGTATATATAAGTATATATATACATATATATGTGTGGGTGTGTGTATGTATGTATATATATGTGTATATATATGCATAAATAACTATGCATATACATCTGTTTATATATATATATATGCATAAGTATGCATATATATATATATGTTTATTTATATATATATATATATATATATATATATAGGAAACTAAAAAATAATGTTTTTTAATTTTTCTATTATTTCTCCTAGTGCGGCTAACACAACCCCACCATTTACTGACTTATATATGTGTGTGTGTGTGTTTGTGTGTGTGTGTGTGTGTGTGTGCGTGTGTGTGTGCGTGTATATATGTATGTATATATATATATATGTATGTATATATATGTATATGTATATATATATGTATGTGTATATATATATATATGTATATGTATATATGTATATATATGTATGTATGTATGTATATATGTACATATATATGCATGTATGTATGAATGTTTGTATGAGCGTACATGTATGTATATCTCTGCATTGTGTATGTGTGTGTACGTATGTGTGAATGAGGGTGGGTGAGTGTGTGTGCCTGTAGGGATAAACAGATAAATATATCTAATGTTGGGATGAAGATGCATTATAAACATTTCTACATAGAAAGTACATTTAATCTTCTAAAGAAAACTGGCTGATAATTATAAATCAACAAACCTATTTCAGCTGCCACGTAAACTTTTGTTGTAAGCCATAATTATTATCATTTATCATTATTGTTGTCATCGTTATTTGATTTTATAGCTGAATGGCGTGTTTTG
The DNA here is from genome assembly GCF_046866305.1 of Octopus bimaculoides. Classification (NCBI taxonomy): domain Eukaryota; kingdom Metazoa; phylum Mollusca; class Cephalopoda; order Octopoda; family Octopodidae; genus Octopus; species Octopus bimaculoides. The sequence goes on from NC_142928.1 coordinate 129,619,955, forward strand.
AAACTGCTTGTGGTTTTCTATATCTTTTATCTTTTACTTGTTTCAGTCATTAGATTGCGGCCATGCTGGGGCACCGCTTTGAAGAATTTGTAGTTGAATGAATCGACTCCAGTGCTTACTTTTTCAAGCCTAGTACTTATTCTATCGGCCTCTTTTTGCCCGATTGCAAAGTTATGGGGGACGTAAACACACCAACACCAGTTGTCAAGCGGTGGTGGAGGAAAAACACAGACACAAAGACGCGCACACACACACACACAAACACACACGTATATATATATATATATATATATATATATATATATATATATATATATATATATATATATGTATACGACTGGCTTCATTCAGTTTCCGTCTACCAAATCCACTCACAAGGTTTTGGTAGGCACGAGGCTTTAGTAGAAGATGCTTGACCAAGGTGGCATGCAGTGGGACCGAACCTGGGTCCGTGTAGTTGCGAAGCAAACTTCTTACCACAGAGCGACTCATATTTTTTCTCTCATTAGATGGGATACTTGTTTCGCCCCCCACTCCACGTCTTTTTCATAGTTGCTAGCATGGCTGAGCAATTACAATGTCTGCTGCCCAATGCAATGGGTCCACGTTTATTCCCGTTGCGCAGCATATTAGATAAGTAACTCGTATTGTAGTTCTGGAGCCCCCAATACCGTGCATATATATATATATATATATATATATATATATATATATATATATATATATATATATATATATGAAAGAAGGTTTGAAAATGCACTTATTTTAAAGATATTTATTTACTTAACCGGTTTCACTTTTTTAGAAAAAGATTATCAAAAGTCTTTCAGAATAATAAAAAATGCTAAAAAACAGTTTGAATATTAAAATGCATATATACATTCTTTGATGATAATGAGAGGAATATATTTAAAGTATAAAGCTTTGTATGAACTTTGTAGTGTTACATACTGATTATCACACATTCTCTGATAATAAGATGAAAATGTTTAAAACAGTGCAAGTATGAAAATACATATATGGAAATATACATATTCTTTGATAATCGCAAAAATGAGGAGGAACTGACCTGGCTTTTTTCTCTCTTGTGTGTATTGAGGGAATGTTTTGCTGTCTTAAGACATATTTTGTTGTTGTTGGCACTCCGTCGCTTACGACGTCGAGGGTTCCAGTTGATCCGATCAACGGAACAGCCTGCTCGTGAAATTAACGTGCAAATGGCTGAGCACTCCACAGACACGTGTACCCTTAACGTAGTTCTCGGGGATATTCAGCGTGACACAGTGTGACAAAGCTGATCCTTTGAATTACAGGCACAACAGAAACAGGAAGTAAGAGTGAGATAAAGTTGTGGTGAAAGAGTACAGCAGGGTTCGCCACCATCCCCTGCCGGAGCCTCGTGGAGCTTTAGGTGTTTTCGCTCAATAAACACTCACAACGCCCGATCTGGGAATCGAAATCGCGATCCTATGACCGCGAGTCCGCTGCTCTAACCACTGGGCCATTGCGCCTCCACTGGCAGCAGTAATAAAATGGTTGGTAACGAAAAAATCCATTTTACGATGATCCAGTCATCTGAGACCCGGGTTCGATTCTGGTACATGGCATCTTGAACCATTGTTTTAACCATAGCCTCGGATCTGGTTAAGCCTTGTGGGTGAAACTGAACATATGTCAATTGTACAGAAGTAATCGGGCAGACAATATCTTTAATTCAAAGGGTTCTGCCTGAAGATTACGTCAGTGATACAAATGTTTGTGGGATACTCAGTCACTTTCTTTACATGCTAATTCAATGAGCAAACAGTTGAGTTGATCGAACAACTGGAATACTCATCATCCAATCCGACAGAGATCCATTCCCTTTTCATTATAAAACCATGAGCACCACATACTCTTTATATCCAGTGGCAGAGTACCAAAGAGACGGTTTCTACTCTGCATGAAATAGCAGCCAAACCTTCCTTAAATTATTCCTTAATGTCTTTCAATCAAAAATAAACATGTCAGCAAGGAAGCTTCTACGTGGTCGTCCAACCTGCTAGAAATAAAGACTAAATTCCCTTAAGTTTCATCCTATTATCCTAGGAAAGGATATGTTGGAAAATGCGGTCTCAGAATCTGTTCTGCACATAGGAATACTTTTGATCAACAATAACAACAATAACAACAACAAAAGTGTTCATTGGATAGTGCTAATGTATACAGTGCATGAAACAGTCAGATTAGCCATGGTTGATATGATTTTAATTATAAGTCTTCTTGCTTAGAAACGACTTAGAGTTAAACAATAACAACAGCACTAATAAAATTCAACATTCTTGCTTACATGACGGAAATTAAACTATTCGTCTACAGCAGAATAGACAAGTATTCAAAACTTTACACAACAAGCATAATTAAGATTCTCGAAGTGTACACACGTAACTGTGTGTACGTGTTTTTAGTTTTGTATTTCTTTGTGTTTTTTTCTTTTAATCATTTTCAAAGAGGGATATAGCAGACGGTTCGCCTGGAATTTATTCAGGAATTCTTTGTTGTTTTAATGTCTAATTTAGCAATATATTTAGCAAGGTGATACATCTTAATTACACATACACATAATACATACGTATATATATATATATGTATACACACGCATACATTCACACACACACACACACACACACACACACACACACACACACACACACACACACACACACACACACACACACACACAAATATATATATATATATATATATATATATATACACGCAGGGATTGAGAAAGAAAGAAAACAGAAAGAAAGGCGGCAAGAAAAAGTTATAAATATACATATACACATGCGCATACACAGAGTCTGAAAGAGCAGGTGGTCATATAGCTATGGTACAGTACAATCAGACAGGATGGCTGTGGTTTGTATTTCGTCCCTAGTGTTGTGTTTTGTTGGTAGCCATGATATTTATTTCTTAACGGCTGAATTAACATGATATCACAAATGTCGTAGAAATAAAACATTATTTCATTTTAATAAGTATATAGATAAACGGATTTATAACAATAAATATCTAGTCTTGATGGGAAATTTTTCTTACGGCAATGAGGTTAACACCCGATCTGTTTATTGCAGCCGTTAGCGGAAATACTTTGTAGTTCAGAAAAATGCAGATTGTTCACAATAATCTATTCAAAATAAATTGAATTAAATTATAAAGTAATAACTTAGATTTAAATAATATTTACATAAATTTGAATATTAACTTCTTTGAGAACAGTCATAAACATCACATGATCACTTCTGCTTCCCATAGAAGTATTATATATTGTGCTCCAGAAAGAGATCAAATTAAGAATATCTTTACTAAATAGCAGAAGTTTGACAGGTTACGAGTATGTTACTTTTTTCTTGGACTAACCTTGGAGAAAGACAAAGCTGACTCTGACGTAGTTCAAAGACACTTAGTCGTCATTTCCATGACTAGCTAGAGCCAAACGAGCCAAATTTTTATTAAGTCACATCCTAACGTTTTAAGGAAAAGAAGAATACGGTTGGCATTGAAGTTACATTTGATAGATACACTGTCTGAATAAAAGACAGAAAGGTCGCGATTGGAATGTCTATTTCATCATAGGACAGCACGTTCAGAGATGACGTAAGGCTAAACAACAACTAAAACTGAACCACCTTGTTATGTAAAAAAAAAAAATAATAAATACAACGTAAAACTCAAAACTGCTTGATTTCAATTGCATATTTATGCTGCGTTAATTTTTCGAGCTACATCAAGCAAGCTGTCCGAGAAAATGACAATAAATTCTATTCTACTGAATCGATAGAATACTTGCAATTAATTAGTTTGGTATTGTGAATCCTTCATAGGCCGATGAAGTCGCCCACGTGTTAATGGATGACTATGCACGTCGGTTATCACACTCTGCTCGTCAACAAAACCAATAATTGGTTTTCTATAATAGAGCAGTCTACTGAGACGACAGGTAATGTGAGGCTGAACCAAATCGGTCTGTTGTGTTTTCCTGACAATTAAGTCAACTCGGGTATTCTGCCCAGAAATACTACAGGTAATCGATTTAAGCATATTTGATCTGACGACCTATGAACAGGTAATTCATTTCTAGACAAAAATCCATTATTTTGTCTCTATAATTATTTATTTTCAGCGCCGATGAGAACACTGCGTTTCTCCGATTATTTTTAATAGATGATTCAGTAATTGCATGCTAGAAACGGCAGACAAATCTTTCTCAAATTACATCCAATTGTCCTGGATAGGTAAATGACCCATTGGATACTAGAGCCCTACATAATTTAAAAGGATGCAATGGTCACAACTGGAACACCCTTGATCGTAGGTCTTCTCGATGAGAATTCACTTTAACCCCTTATTATAAGAAAGGTATTGTGGCCTAAAAAATGTAATATGTTTAAAATGGAAGTTTTGGCTGCGAGATATTTGAACCACAGACTCTTCTCAGAGACAGACTTCATTTAATTTCTTAATAAACAGCGCTTGAGAACGATGTAGTTAGGAAGATTGTTAGTCGAGTGCAGTTAAATCATAAGTTGTTGGCTGTGGATTTCGTTAATTTCTATTGAAATAATATTTAATAGATATCATTAATCCAAAGCTAAGTGTTAGGTTTCTCTCTTAAACTGTTGAAAAAATATATTTAATGATCATACGTAATGAATTGAATCTACTAGACGAATAAAATGAAATGAAATAATTCACGTTAGGAAGGAATTTTCTAACTGACGTACGCAAAAAATCCTCCGTTAATTAAAATTACCCTCTTAGCCGAAGGAAGAAAAAGAACTAGGACTAAAGGTTAGTGACTTTTAAAGAAAAGGCGAAGTAATTTCAATAAATTAAGAACTAATCTCACAAAATGTTATAATGCTTAAGAAAACACTTTATATTCTTTACCAGATGACAGTTCACAAATATGAAATTAAGAACGCGTTTCTGTCTCATTACACTTAATTTGGGAAGAATACACAAACTAAAGCGGTTTGAGTAGACGATAAATTTTTGTTTCCTACAGTGTCAACTAGCCTAGATTATCATTGTAAGATATTTTTCCGTGTGAGAATTACTAGATTATTAGATTGCGGATGGATTAGTACCAAATGCTTTGCAGAGCCCTCTCCAATTTGTGAAGTTCTATATGCCACGTATGTTAAACTTGAGCTTCTACAACTTTGAATAGAATTTCAAAGGGCAATTTTGGTAAAGAAAAATTGTAGGACAGACGGCGCTAGACCACCTACAATCAATTATTATTTTTGTGGTTGTTTAACTCAAGATAGTTCATGATTGAACATACCTATGAACAAAGACATCCATACAATTAAAAGTCTTTGAATGCAGCTTAAGGGGAAATTTAACCGCTACTTCTAGCCGGTGGAGGTGCCAATGTTGATATACCTCGTTGTCATCCGGTAACTTTAGTCGGTGGTAATATAAAGCCGGTGACTCTTGAAAATCAAAAGCCATTCTAGTACAGTACAAGAAACTGAGGGAAGCTACAACGCGTTGGTTATAGCATACTAGCAAATAATATTTCTCTGGGAATTCAGTCTTGAATGTTTTTCAGAGTGGTAATACTCTCATATGAAGTTATCATAATGTATATACACTGCTAAAGATAGAGAAATTGAAGAAGTGAAGCTACATAAGTGTTAATTTACATTTACACATATATTGTTGGGTAGCTGCTTTTAGTGGAAGTTTTCACACCGTCAAGTATGTAAAGATGTAAGGCTTTGTGATAAGAAAGTAGTTGAACCTTCAATTTATATATGTACATAATTATCCTGGAAATTAATCTGTACCAAAATTCATACGTGTTATTTTTTTGTCAAGTGTGTGTTGTTTCTTGTATAATCCATAGAAAGAAATCACATAGTTATTGAAATGATACCCAATCTTATATGTTTTTAAGAAAATAGGTAATAATTTTATCAATGTCTAAATAGAAATTACGTTACTTTGAATAAGTGAACATAACGATGCTTTTCATAGCCGGTGCTGACTCATTTCTAAAAGGAAAAAGAAATCCAGAATAAGTTAAACCGAACGAATCAGTATAGTGATTAGATTAATTCACCACGTTTCTTTAACAATAGGTAAGTTCTACTTAATTGGTGACATGCCAGGTGAGAGAGTGAATGGCAGCTGATGCTTTTGCGATGCGTATTTATGGAGAATAATATAATTTTCTTGTGCCAGGTAAGACAGACAATGGCAATTTGCTGCATTGTTAATCTTTTATGCCCATTCTAGTAAATTTTTGATATTTTTTTTTTTATTCATGAAGCAAGTAAAAGTTATAATCTTTTCGAGATTTCTTGACATCTCTCAAAACTTTTTACATTGAAGTTTGTTCATGTCTTTCTTATCCTGACGTTATCCTGACTAACAAAGGTTAGTAACATTATTCAGTAGTCAGTTCTATGTCTCTGTCGTTGTGGGATTTTCCTTGCTTCTTGCAACTAGGTTGTTGACCCAAGGATCATGAATTTATAGGAAAGTTTAAAGTATTTTTAGAGATATAACATCAAAAATTGTATATAATTTTTCTTTTTATTTCGTAAACACAAACATGTAGATAGGATCTTGTGAAAATAACGAATAATTACACATCACACAATTTGTAAATACTCTTAAAAGAAGACAGAATTCAAATATTTTAGATGCTACTGTATTTAATGCAAAATTTACATAAATATGTTTGTGAAAAGTTATACCGATATGGAAACTATATATAGATATTTATATGCTTTCGTGTTAGTAGGATAATTCGTTATAGATGCAAGTTTGTGTAAGTCGATAGATGGCCATCGTAAAAAGAAAAATCAGATAAACATATGTATATTTAATTTGGTAGAAATGATTCTGCTGAAGTCAGCGTCTAGCTAGCAGAGTGATAATTAAATGAAATAGAGAAATTACAGCACATGTATAGTAGTTGCCTAATGAAAATTTGAAGTAGCGAGCGAGACGGATTTGTTTGATGCTAAGTGAATGCGCTATAAGAAAACAAAAAGATATTTATCTTGCTTAATAGAGTTAAAAAATGGCTAGAATAACATGCATGATAACTATGAACCTAAAATGATCGTGTGATGTTGTTAATCTAGTCAATAGACTACGTGTCGAAAGTAACATTTCTGGTTATTCAAAAGAAAAATACACGGGTTAAGGTGAAACTAAAATGTCATCTGCATGCCACCGAGGGCGACTTTCATCCTCTCGGAGTCGATAAAATAGGTACCAGTTGAGCACTGTGGTCGATGTAATCGACTTACTTCTTCTCCAAACTTGCTGGTCTTGTACCGAAATTTGAAACCAATATTTCGTAGTTTTCAGTAAGATGATTCAGTCTATTCGCTCTATGCTGAGGAATAGCTGTCCGTCTAAAGGTGGTTAACGTGTTATAAACTAAATTCCTAATCAATGAAATATAAAGCTTTGTGAAGTCAGGAGTCTGTTACTGGTTATTAGAATTCATCTAATATGGAAAACCTTGTAAATTTGTTTTATTTACAACCTACATGCTGTTGTTGGGAGAGTCTCCATCAATATTGACAACCTGCGTTGTCCTTTTTAACTAGCCTAATACATACTCTATCTACACGCGATCGTGATGAGCCGGCGCGGTTTGTAAGTTGCTGCATTTGGTTTATGTTGAAAATTCTGTCGGTACCTATCAGTAACTGTTTCATTCATTGCTATAAGGACAGTATATAAGAAAATATTACACGAGCAAATTACAAAACCACGATGGGAAACAGGCATGATATAAAGTATGGGAGACAGGCATGACATAAAGTATGGGAGACAGGCATGACATAAACGACAATAAAAATACTATACAAAATTTTTAAATGGTCACAATGTAGGGACAACCACATTGGACTGTGAGTGAATTTCACAAATGAAGAATTACTCCGAGCACTAATTGTCCTCTTCTCGCTCAGAGAACAAACATTCTACTAGACACACTCACTATTCTCACTTTAACAATGATTTTTTCGTGTGTGTGTGTGTGTGTGTGTGTGTTTCACATTTTCTGTTGACTAATTGGATTATTATTTATTTTCTTTTGCAGGAATGGATGTAAATATAGGTTTGAAAAACCTTGTAACGCTTCCAAACTTTTTGGAAATGGTTAGCTGGGCAGAAACGGAAAATCATATAACATCCGTCTTAACGTACAAGACACGTCATACAGAAAAAGTGTGCCGAAACTTTGTCAGATGTGGATTACGAGAGTATATGTTTTCTTAAGGATTTCGGTTAAATTAATATATATATATATATATATATATATATATATATATATATACACACATGTATGTACGTACGTGCGTATGTATGTATGTATGTATGTATGCATGTATGTATATATATATGTATATATATTCTGTATATGTGTATGTAGAAACAAATCTAATTATGAGATTAAAAACATACCCAATGGGTCACAGAAAATTTATTTGTGCTGGCAGAAATGGGGTGTGCATCTGTGTTTATGTCTCAGTGTCTGAGAGAGAATGACTTTGGTCAGCTCGATGTTTTGGGCTACATTCGAGCAATTCTTTCTTTGGTGCTTCTTCAATTTTTTGTTATATATATAAATATATAGAGAGAAATGATATATTTTTACACTTAAAATAAATTATTACAAATGAATAATTTATTTTCTTTCTCAAATCCCTTGACATTTGAAAACGTATTATTTCTCAAATATTTATTCGTAAACACACACACTTGCATCCACATACACACATTTACATTTGCGTAATTTTAATGCTGCTGAATGTCAGTATTCGTAGCTTTTTTGGTCTCTATTTTAAACTGGTTGTTCGCATATGTGTTTGCGTGTGGGAAACTAGGAATGAGAAATTAAATGAGAAAATGTAAATATGAAAATAAATAAATGATTAAATTTACATAGCATTTCATCATCTTTGGAAACCATCGTGTTTTCCTCCGTCCTTTGGAACTTTACGAAATCATATTTTAAATTTAAACATATAAAATTACCAAAATAACAAAATCCACATAAAAGAAAACATAACAAAGAATAAACTTTAAAAATATCTATAGACGCTTAGAGATAAAACATTTGGAAATACTACAAATTTTTTTTTTAATGTGTGTGTGTGTGTGCGCGCGCGCGTATGAGCACATATATATGTGTGTGTATATATATATAGAAACATATATGTGTATGTGTGTGTATGTATTTATGTATATATGTATGTGTGTCTGCGTATATATATATATATATATATATATGAAACTATCGTGTTAATATTTATTATATCATTATTATATCAATGTGTATCAAGCTAAATTACCGTATCGAAGAAATTGTTGGATCAAACAGAAAGCAACTGGTATTAAACAACCAACGCATGAAATTATATCAAACATATCAAAAAAAACATTAGTCTTTCCCTCTTGTTCTTTGGAAGAGGAGATAAGACATGGCATATATGCTCACAAGAGCTTGGTTTATCTTTTTTTATTTTGTTCGGGTTTTCATAACTATAAGTTCGAGAATGCATTTTGATACCACTTCTTTTGTCCTTAAACTATTATTCTCAAGTTGCATGCTTTGTCTGCGGAAATGGAATCGTACAATACTTGGCAAGTTGATTTTGTTGCAATTCTCAGACCCGCTTTACGTGTTATACCAATGTTCTTGGAATCATTACGATTAGAAATACCACAGTATTAATACACACACACACACACATATATATATATATGTATATATATATATATATATATATATATATATATATATATATATATATATATATATATATATATATATATATATATATATATATATATATATATCCGCCTCTATTTCTCATTATTTAGTAAAATCTTTGTACCATCACTCAGATACTCAGATATGATTTTGCTATTACTAGTTACATTACTTAAAGGATATTATATTGTCTTAATATTCTCAGTCGTATCTAGTTTGAAGAATCTTTTTAATTCTATAATCTAAATTAACTTATTATCGTTGTTATTATGATTACTTTCGCATGAGTTGAATGAAAAGATTGTGATTCTTGGGGTAGAATAACCTGTGATGTGTTCTGCTATAAGGTTATTCCGAACTCTGCGTTGTAGGCTGCAGAAAGACCATTCAACATTACACTGACGCTATTTCCCAAACATTAATCTGTCACTGCTCATGATGGATTGCAGTAAGCTATTTTAAACGTTTGGTAATCATTCTGTCTAACACAAGACCATTACGTAAAGACGGATTCAAATAGTCATTCTGTTTATAATATTGCTCTTTTATGATGCTATTGCTGATAATAATGATGATTAAATTGTTAATGATGATAATATTGCAGCGAATATAAGCAGGCTTCATTTAAGTGATGCCACATTGACTGGCAAACTGAGAATTTTATTGCAGACCAGAATCGCCATTGTTAACGTCGTTAAGAGAATAAGTGTGTGCAATCAGTTACCCAACGATTATTCACAAAATTATTTTGAATATTCTAATTAGTATTTTCACCCCTCCATTATGAATGAAGAGCCAATTGAGAACAATTATTTAAAACTCAATAGACATTTTCCCATATGTCATTTTTACAGTCAAATTAAGGATATTTTTATAAATTAACAATCTAGCATAAATTTTGTAGGAAATACAACAGAAAAAAGTGATAAGAAGAGAACTTTTTGACGGAAATAAAATTGTAGCGATTTCGCTTCATTTAAGTTGTTAATGTCTTTAAGTAATTCGTGATTTCCTCCTGAAACAATATAATCAAGCTTCATGTCTCTATAATAAAGAGTCATTGAGTCATGGTATAATTTTAAATCGTAGAAACTCCTCGAACTTAATGCTTTTACGATATATAAAGCTGGGAGTTTTTAATTATACTTTAGCGATACTATATATAATCATAACAGACTACATGTTGCAGTATATACAGTCTAAATATATTCTCAATTCCATACATATTACTGATGAAACCGACTTGAAAGTAAACTTGATTTTATACTCACCCCTTGTTCAACAGGTTCAAACTAACGCTTCATTAAGCAATGAGATTACATTGACTTCAGTCAATTATATTGCTGATTTTTTTTACATAAGTATATGTGCTGGGATTTATAGGATAGGAGATAAAGTTGCTTGATATCCATGAGTTTCTACAGAAAATTATGTGAAATGGTTTCATCTGAGAGTTGGTACACTTCATGAGATTAAATAATCAATAACTCGCTTCTATTCTGCGACTCAGTGATAACCATTTCTCGCAATAATAATTTTCAGTTAGAGGAATTTCTTAAGCCCCAACACATTCATATCATACAGCCCTTCTTTTACCATCGAAGCCTTTAAACACTGAATTGTTTCGTAACATTTTACGTAACTAAACGGTCCATAAAAAAACACATGAGCTTGAAATACATAAAATAAGCCGTCCGTACTTAAAACATTCTTCCAGATTGTAATTTGTCAATACATCTGTCCTAATTTCACTGAGTTATGAATGGGTGGGCAATTCTTCAGTTCTCACAAAAGAATTCTCTTAAAATTCGTTTAACAATACTTCTCTGTCAAATTCACGATCGACGTGTCGGCAAAACATAGAACTCCGTTATCAGTGATATAGCACTAGCACTACTTCTCCACAAACACTGTTCATAATAATAACGGTTCCAAATTTTGGCACATATCTAATAATTTTGAGGGGAGAGGCAAGTAGGTTATATCGATCTCAGTGCTTGACTGGTTCTGCATTTTATCGACTCGAAAGGACGAAAGGTAAAGCTGACCGGTGAGATTTCAATACAAAGCGTGAAGTGTCGAAAACTTCTGCAAGGCACTTTTTCGACGCTCTGGCGATTCGGTTCGCTCGCCACCCTACTACTAATGATAATAATGATCGTTTCAAATTTTGGCACAGTTTTTGTGGGAGGGAGTTAATCGATTATATCAATCCCAGTACTTGACTGGTAATCTATTTTACCGATCCCGAAAGAATGAAAGTTAATCTTGTCGGAATTTGAACTTACAATATAAAGTGTCGGAGGAACTACTGCAAAGCATTTTTTTGACGTTCTAACGATTCTGCCAGCTCAACCAAGGTTACTAGTTTAGTGGTTATTATATCGCATGTATATGAACAAAATACATATTCACAAAATGTAATTATAAAGGTTGCCAGTCGAACGATTTCAATAACATTGTATAAATTATGTAAAAACATAGTACTGTATATTTTGGTAAAAGATTACTAATTTCTTTTGTCAATATCTAAGACTAATTTCTTTTGTCAGTATCTCATTTGCGTTTTTATTTCGCAATCATTTGAACTAAGAGCAATAACATATCAAACTAGATTACTTAAGACACTTAAATGCTTTCTTATTCTTTATTAAATTCCACTATGTTTTCGTTTACAGAAATAGTAATTCAAGTATAGTGTACTTTGTGAAGATAGAGGAACTAAAAGCTAATGTAAATGAATTTCATAACTTGTTGGTTCATTAAATCATTAAATATTTTTTATTCATACAAATACATCCAGAAGTGTTCAACTCTGCGCTATAAAATAATTGATTACAGGACGAAATTTCTGTTTTCAGACAAGGCTTGACATTGTGAATGAGCAGTAACTGAAATTGATGCTCAGCGATGCAATGAAAAGCTTCGTCCAGTTTAAGAAATTTTATATAAACAGTTTGCCACTGATATTGATGGAATCTGCGTCGAGAGGTGCAAGATTTTAAATTCGATTTCAACAATCTTTCAGTCAATGAGCTGAATAAATTGAATAGTGGTCGGTTGGATTTCCTTTAGACGTTCTAAACCGTTTGACTGAAAAAATTCATGCTTATTCCACTAATGATGTTAAATATTTACCAAAAATTAGAATTGGTATATTCTTCAAGTTACTTTGCCCCAATAAACTTGACATATCTCAACAAAATTAGTTTCAAATATGACATTCCTCAACAGAAGATAGATTGGTATGTAAAATTCCTTTACGCAGTTAAGAGTAATAAGATTTCGCTTGGATATCCACAGTAAAAGAGTTAACAAAAATACTGCTGGGATATTGACATTTATTTATGGATAATCAAACGAACAAGTATATCAAAACATAGCTTCTGGCTACAGTTTAAAGTTAATGATATTGCATGTAAGATGTTTGAAATTGAAAACAATGGAGTTCCAATTCGCAAAGTACATACTACTAAACATACAAATTACTGCGGATGTGGTCAATGATTAGCACGCACGCACAAACACACACACACACACACACACACACACACACACACACACACACACATACACACACATGTACACGCACGCGCACACATACCACACCACACACACATATGGGTGAAGTAGACTGTATCCACTGTACGGTCTAATACTACCGCCTGTAAGTATATGTACGTGTGTGTGTGTGTGTGTGTGTGTGTGTGTGTGTGTGTGTGTGTATTATTCAATCACAACATTTCAAAATCATCCTACCAACAACTTCTGAAAGCCTTAAGCAATAACATATATATATATATATATATATATATATATATATATATATATATATATATATATATATACAATTAAATCTTGGGAGAGGTATTATGCCGGTAATAAACACACGCACTGGTTCAGTCCTTTATTAATTTATATAGTTTTTTGTTAAATTATTTCATTGCACTCTTGCAATCTCTTCAGTAACTTGTCTCTCCACTTCCATTTATTTTGAATGTATGATGTACATGGTGGTATACTGGACAGAATTAGCATAGAAATCCTGTCTAGACACCCCGGTGATGCATCGTTGCGACAAATACAGGAGTCGGTCCTCATAACTGAAATGCAACCAATTTTGAACACCAAATACACGTAGATGAGGGCCTTACAATTGCCCATGGTTGCATGTGTTGTTCACACATATGATGCGGAATATGAACGTAAATAAATTAATTAAAAAGTCTCAATCTGATATGATATAAACGAAATTGTTACAAACACACATATGGACGCACATACTTACATATAAGCACGAACACATAAGTGCGTGCACACATATGAGCGTGCACACATACGAGCTTGCACACACTCACATGCTCATACCGAACAGTTTCGAAACAACGCCAAAACAACGCCAGATCATACATTCAAAATAAATGGAAGTGGAGAGACAAGTTACTGAAGAGATTGCAAGAGTGCAATGAAATAATTTAACAAAAAACTATATAAATTAATAAAGGACTGAACTAGTGCGTGTGTTTATTACCGGCATAATGCCTCTCCCAAGATTTAATTGTATCTCTTTCAACACACGTATCCACATCAAGAATCTTGTACACGAAATACACATACGAAATATATATATATATATATATATATATATATATATATATATATATATATATATATATATATATATATGTTGTTGTTGTTGTTGTTGTTGGCACTCCGTCGCTTACAACGTCGAGGGTTCCTGTTGATAGATAATATGCAGATAAATATACACACTTACGCACGCACGCACACACACACACACACACACACACACACACACACACACACACACACACACTCACACAGATATAACATATTTATATTATATATTTTTATACACAATATAAACGCTGTATCTAACGTGTATTATATATAATTTTGTGTATTTAGCATTTTTAAAATGATAAATGAAATATAAGTAATATTTGCATTTATACGTATATACATACATATATATCATCATCATCATCATCATCATCATCGTTTAACGTCCGCCTTCCATGCTAGCATGGGTTGGACGTATATATATATATATATATATATATATATATAGATATATAGATATATATATACACGCGCACACACACATACAATATATGTCTTCATACGCACACACACACATGCGCTTGCATGCATATATGATTTAAGTGTATGTAGATAGATAGATAGATAGATAGATAGATAGATAGATAGATAGATAGATAGATAGATAGATAGATAGATTGGTAGATAGATAGATAGATAGATAGATAGATAGATTTTGCTATAGACGATTATTTAGGACAACAGTAACTACAAAAATAAACTATGTTGGAAACGATTATAGTTATCAAATTAACCGCAGGATAAAGGAATCTTCTTAGTTTGGCAATTACAGAGGGATGAAAAAATATGCACAAATTGCAACAAAATTTTTGAAAGCTTTCTGTCCAGTTCATTATCGCTTTTGGCAGCCAAGTCTTTTACTATTTTATTGTCGTTATTTTTATTAGTTATTATTATTATTATTATTATTATTATTATTATTCAGTAGTTTTATTTTTATAACGTGCTTTCACTTCACTACCGAGCGCAGCTCTGTGCGCCTTGGGTATGTGCTGTGGTTTGCTGTGGTGCTCTTATGTTTACTGTATTGAAAGTGTTTTGCGTAGAATGTGTGCAGTACCCAGTAGTGCAATTTTCTGTATGTTATATATATTTGTAAGTCCTGCTATTTTTGTTATGTATTTGTCTGAATATTTTTTTATTATACCTAAGGCACCTACTATGATAGGAATTGTTTCTGTTTTTAGATTCCACATTCGAGTTATCTCTATTTCCAGGTCTTTGTATTCTGAAAGTTTTTCCATTTCTTTTAGAGAAACGTTGTCATCTGCTGGTATTGATACATCAATTAGAAAGTATTTTTTTTCTTCATGATCTTTGACAACTATATCTGGCCTATTTGCCTTAATTTCTCTATCTGTGTGTATTGGCATATCCCAGAGTATGGTTGCTTTCTCGTTTTCTGTGACCTTTTCTGGCGTGTGTTTATACCATCTTTTTTCTGTTGCTATTCCATAATGTTGGCATAGCTTCCAGTGTATATAGGTCCCAGCTCTGTCGTGTCTGTGAATATATTCCTTCTTAGCCAGGACTGGGCAGCCAGAGATAATATGATTTATTGTTTCTTGTCGATCTCCACATATTCTACAGTTACTTGTTATATTTCTTTTCATTATGTGTTTTTGGTAATTTCTGGTGGGGAGGCTTTGGTCTTGTGCAGCAATTAAAAATCCTTCAGTCTCTGCTTTGAGTCCTGAGCTTCTCAGCCATTGCTGGGATTTTTCTCTGTCTATTTCTTTCGCATTTAGTTTAGCCCAGTATTTACCATGTAGGGGCTTTTCTTGCCATCGTTTTATCATGGTCCGTTGCTGTTCTAGTTTTAGTTTGGATTTCATTTGTTTTATAGCTTTTGTTGTTTCTTCTTCGTATTTGTTAGGTAGATTGATTTCTTGTTTGTATTTGTCAGCTTCCTTAAATACTGAAAACAGTTTTTTGTTTTGCTCGTGTTTTGTGGCTATTTGTATTAGTTTCCCTTGCTTCTGGAGTAGGTATTTTTGCAGTCCTATGGTGGTTATTTTATAATAGTTTTCTAGCTGTATAAGACCCCTGCCACCTTCTGTGCGTTGTATATATAGCCTTTCTATGTCAGATTTTGGGTGGTGCATCCTATATCCTGTCATTATTTTTCTTGTTTTCCTGTCTATTTTACATAGTTCGTTTAGTGTCCAGTTAAGGATGTTGTAGCTGTAGCTTATAACTGGGACAGCTAAAGTGTTGATACCCATTATCTTGTTTTTAGCATTGAGCTCTGTTTTTAGTATTGATCTAACTCGTCTATAGTACTCTTTCTTTATTTTTTCTTTCATTTGTGTATGTTGTATCCAATCTAGTTCATTGACTCCTAAATACTTATATGGTTGGCTTTCGTCTAGTTCTCTTATTTCGTTGGCTTTATCTGGTGTTATATTGCTACTTTTAACTAATTTTCCTCTTTTCAGGGTTGCTTTGGCACATTTTTCTAATCCGAATTTCATTTCTATTTCCTTGGTAAAGCCGTGTACTGTCTGTAGTAGTGTTTCTAGCTCTTTGTCGTTTTTTGCATATAATTTTAGGTCATCCATATATAGAAGGTGGCTGACTGTTTTTCCATAGCATTTGTAACCGCATCCAGTTCTATTTAGCAATTCTGTTAAAGGTGTGAGTGCCAGGCAGAACAGGAGTGGAGAGAGCGTGTCTCCCTGGAATATTCCTCTTCTAATGGGGATGGCTTTCGTTTTCACAAGTCCCTCTTTTGTTTGGAGCTGTAGCACTGTCTGCCATGTGTTCATTGAGTGTTCTATGTATTTTATGATAATTGGTACCACCTTGTTTATGGCTAGTGTTTCCAGAATCCACGTGTGGGGAACACTGTCGAAAGCCTTTTGGTAGTTCACCCAGGCCATACTGAGGCCTTTCATCTTTCTGCGGCTGTCTTCAGTTATGGCTTTATTGATCAATAATTGATCTTTACAGCCGTATGAGCCCTTGCAGCATCCCTTCTGCTCTTCTGGAAACAGGTTGTTATTTTCCAGGTGTTTACTCAATCTCTGCGATATTATTGCAGTAAAGGCTTTGTAGATCGTAGGGAGACAGGTTATAGGTCTATAGTTTTGTGGTTTCTCCGTTTCCGTGGATTTGGGGATTAAGATGGTTTTCCCTTTTGTGAGCCATTCAGGCATTGTCTCTGGATCTGCTATTATGTTGTTAAAGTTTTCTGCCAGCTTTTTATGCATTGCTGGCAGGTGTTTTAACCAGAAATTGGGGATCTTGTCGTGTCCAGGTGCTTTCCAGTTGCTTAGTCTTTGCAGTGTCTGGGTGAGCTCTTCAGTTGTTATAGGGGCCCAGAGTTGCTCAGGTGCTAAGTTCGTTGTTTTAATGGTCCTTTTTTGGGGTTGTTGCTTCACCGACCATATTTGTTTCCAGAATTTCTCTAGTTCTTCTGCTGTTGGTGCTGAAGTAATGTCTATTTTATTTTTACCCAGTTCTTGGTAGAGTTTTTTGGGGTTGGATTTGAACTGTTTGTTTTGTTCAAAGAAACGTTGGCGTTTCTCATACCGGCGGATCCTCTGTGCTTTGGCAAGGATGTCTTGCTTTAGTTTTTCTTTTGCCTCAGGTAAGTCTTTTTCTGTAATGCTGTATCTGTACAGTATTTTTGTTTTCTTCTTGTTACTTAGTAGTGTTGATTGTTTACTAATTTCGTTGAGAATCGATAAATCTTTTCTCTTTTTTTAAATTTTGTTCTGGATGTTATTTATCCACAAGGTCTGTTTGGGTGGTAGAACTCCTGTTCGGATGGGTTTGAGTGAGTATCCTGCTTCTTTTGTGGCTGCAGTGGCTGCCGCATATATCATGTCATTTAGCTCAGTGATATTGCCTGTTGTTTCTGTGGTTGTTAGTTCCGTGACGGCCAGGTTTATGCTATTTATTATTGATGTTGTTTTATTGTCTATTTTGATTTTTGGGAGATATAATCTGTGGTCCATTCTAAGATCTGTGGTTTTCAGTTCTTCGGTTATTTTCATTTTCATAGTATCGTAATTATTAGGTTTCCCTTCGTTATTTCCAGGCTTTATATTTGTTTTGCCTTCCTTTTCATTCATATGTTTGTCTGTGGTGTTCTGGATTGGTGCTTTTTGTACACTATTATACATCTCTACGGTCTGGGTTTGTTGTTTTTTGTTTACTTCGTTTTTGCCGGGCATGTTACGTTTGTCCTCGTGTTTTGCTATCTCAGTGTTTATATTATTATTTGGCATTGCTGTGTGACTACTATCTAGATTTTCCTGATGTATTTTTTCTTTCAATTGTTCTATTTCTATTTCTGATATTTTTTTTGCTTTTAGAATATATCTTCTTATGTTAGCTAGTTTGTTAGGGTTCATTGTTTTATCGAGGTCTATATTTACATTATTTTTCTTCCATGTTTTATATGTATGTGTTGTTGCGTTTTCGTTTTTTGGGTAGAGTACTGCTGTGAAATAGGCGTGTAGGATCGAAATGTGTTCCTCACGTGTCCATTTATGCCGTTTTGGTTTTGTTTGCGGGACATGAGGAACAACGTCCGGCCCTTTATTTTGACGGTCGTCGTTTTCGTAGGGTACCGGTTCGTTTATTTCTGTTGTCAGATTGTTTTGCACGTTCATATCTTCGTACTTTTTTCTTAACAAGCTTACAGTACGTACTTCTCGGTTGTTATTCTTGGGTGAAATAATACCGGTGTTATTTAATATGTTTGTAATTTTTTTGTACATGGTGTTTTGGGGTTCGAAGATGGTCTGATTTTGATGTAACACGTGTGTTTACGATCGCTGTGCGGGTAGTGGAGGTATCAAGTTAAAATACATCATTATATTTGTAAAAATAGAGATAAATTTCAATGAGTATTACTTACTCGGATATAGTCCAACCCTTTGTCAGCTATTTTTTGTATATGGTGTTTGGGTTTGGGGATGGTCTGTATTTTGATGTAACACGTGTGTTTACGATCGCTGTTCGGGTAGTGGAGGTATCAAGTTAAAATACATCATTATATTTGGAAAAATAGGAATAAATTTCAATGAGTATTACTTACTCGGGTATAGTCCAACCCTTTGTCAGCTATATTTGGGCTCCATGCGATGTCTTTATTTCCGATGTTTTTGGATAAGTTTCGGAGCAGTGATGATTATTATTATTATTATTATTATTATTATTATTATTATTATTATTATTATTATTATGTTGTTTTTTTTCTTCTTTCTTCAAATTTTCTTCCATTTCTCGCCGAGTGTTTTCCGTACACCTAGGGCAGAGAAACTCGTATGCATTCCCAGTGTACACACGCAAATTCACAGGTAAAACATGTATTTAAGAAAACAAAAAAAAAATTCATGAATGGATGTTGTTTTCACAGCGATAATGCTCTTCTCAGTACATGAGTCGTTCCAGTTAGCACGATTTTTTGCACTTCCTGTAGGGATGGTAAGCCTGGTATCATTTTCAAATAGGTTTCAGTACCTTTTTTTATCATTCCTAGAGATCCTACAATCACTGGTACGGTAGTCGCCTTGAGGTGCCACATTTTTTCAATTTCTATTAGCAAGTCTTTATATTTACTGATCTTGTCAAATTCTTTCGCCGCTATATTATGATCAGAGGGAATAGTCATGTCAATTAATAAACACGTCTTCTTTGTCTGGTCTTTTATAATAATATCCGGTGTATTAGCTTTTATAGTCTTGTCGGTATGTACGGGGAAGTCTCAGAGAATCGATACCTTTTCTCCCTCAGTCACAGCTTCAGGATGGTGTTTATACCATTTGTCAGCGGTTTTGATTTTATAATGCTGACATATTGTCCAGTGTAAATACTGGCCAACTCTGTCATGTCTTGCTTTATATTCTACAGGTGCTAAGACTCTACACCCTGAGATTAGGTGGTCTATAGTTTCAATCGCATCGTTACAAAATCGGCATTTTGGGTCAGCTCCATTTTTTATCACATTGGCTTGGTAGTTCCGGGTTAATAAGCTTTGGTCTTGAGCAGCCAATATGAAACCTTCACTCTCTGCTTTTAGCCCTGAACTTCGTAACCACTGATGCGTGCGTTTCTGGTCGACATCAGCTTGTTTGCTACGAGCCACATACTTGCCATGCAGAGGTTTCTGTTCCCATCTGCTAGCTAATTTTTCATGTGCTTTTGTCTTTTCAATTAATATTATTATTATTATTATTATTATTATTATTATTATTATTATTATTATTATTATTATTATTATTATTATTATTTTTTTATGTTTGACTTTTGCTTTGCATTTGTACAAGATGGATCCAAGTCTCACCCAGAGACCTCAAGAGACAACAAGTTAGAAGTTCATGTAGGTGTTATGCCTAGGGTACCATATATTTGGATTTGTACACAGTGTTGTTATAGAGAATGTTTAAGAAACCATAAGAAAATTATGTGTTTGTTCTAAAATTTGAGATCACATAGACAGTATTTTACGTAGGATATGGGCAGTTCCCATGAGCACTATCTTTTGAACTTCAACCATTTTGGGGTTTCCTGGTATCTGAGCTAGGTTGTAATCAGCCCGTTTCGCTGTCATTATTATTATTATTATTATTATTATTATTATTATTAATAATAATAATAATAATAATAATAATAATAATAATAATAATAATAATAATAATAATAATAATGATGATGATGATGACGATGATGATGACGACGACGACGAATGACGACGACGATGACAATGATACCAGGCTCTCATGACTTCTGACCATAACTGAT